>NC_053123.1:13367433-13509933 GCF_010015445.1 Perca fluviatilis
ATATCTTATGTTGTCAGTTCATTTAAGCCTGGTCTTGCAAATTTAAATTAAGTTAACTGGTGATTTTCATTGTTTCTATTCTTCACCTGCTAGCTAAATTGCACGTGGCTGTTGATTCGATATAATAGAGATTGCTCACGTTTGTATTTGAGGTGCATTATTTACATGCTGAAGTAGTTACACTGCATTAAGATAATGTAATTAATAGTTAGTTTATTGTTATTTGCTACAGAATGCTTAGCCTATATGTCAAGATCAAAGTTGGCCTATATTGTAACTCAAAAAATACAGTTCAATCACAACTGAAAATATGCCTCACAGAGGTGAATAAATATATTGGTTTGTGTTGCAGCGAAGTGTCAGGACCGTTTCATGAAATCCTAAAGGAAACACTGGTGCATTTATATTCATCAAAGAGAAATATAGTTTCATCAAGACAAAAATTACCGTACTTCAGAGAGTCATACATGCATCTGCAACACATAGCAAAACGATATATAATACAAAGCACACCACCGATGCACACAAACAGTATTTCATTTGGAGTAGAGCTCTCCATCTGCATTTCTCCTGGCCTCACTCCAGCTGCTGCCTACCACATAAACCAGAGCCACACCAAATCAATCTGGCGACACAATTAGAGAGCACAGAATGGTCCATAATTAAAAAAAGATTAACTGAGATACAAAGCAAACAAACTAGGACTTTGCTGAATGAAAAACTGTGCAATGAGATTTTTTTATTGGCACTGGATTTGGCACAGAAACCTGTTCCAGATTCTGAGGCAGAGTTTGACCTCTGTGTCGGGACTCGAGAACAAGCAGCAGGTGACTGAAGTTGTTTATCATGGCACGGGAAAGATTATTAGAGGAAGCCTCACTGTCCCCATATGATTGTTGTTTTTTCAACAAAAAGCATGAATATCAATGTCCAGGTTCCTATGATGTAGAATAAATGCATTTTTTGTTGACAGTCACCAGATTTGCAGGGGTGGGGGGGGGGGGATGGAGAGTGTGTCCGCCCATCCATCCCTCCATCAGGAGTCCTGACAAGGTACATGTATCAATTAGCCCTGGGCTGTCTGGCCTTCCCCATAAGCCACTGCTGCCTGGAAGATTAATGGCCGTCTTAATCTCACACTTAGAGACTGTAATAGGTGGGCCTGCAGACAGACAGACCTCTCTCGCACTTTGCAGGAAAAGAGACCCTCAGCATCATTGTTATAGGGTTCCTTACTATTACCATCACACCAGGTTTAGTTTGCTTTTTCAGCAGATAAGAGATGATCATGTCAATTAGGTTGTCTCTTAAGGCCCTGACACACCAACCCGATTATCGGCCGTCGGACAGTCTGGCGAGGTCGTTGACCCGAGTCTGTTCGGTGTGTTCCGTGCCGTCGTCAGTCGGAGGAGCCGTCGACATTCATTTGGGCCGATTTGACTTATTGAATCGGCCAGTTGGCAGTCGGACTCAATGACCGATCTGATTGGGGGAGTGCTAACCCGGAAATGATGAGCGGGATGAGCGTGACGAACGGCTCTCAAAATCTGACGAAAATCGTTTAAACTGACCTTTGCAATGAAGACAGATTCAGCAACTGCATGTCCAATTTCTCGCTTAAAATGTTTTCAGAAACACGTTTCGTTGAACTATTTTCGTAAAATACAAGATCGTATTCCGAATGAGCCGCCATTAAGGTCAGTTTTGAAATTCGGCAGAAGAAGCCAGACCCACGTGACGTGTTCGTCCAATCAGCTGCCGGTTTTCATATTTTGGGCGACAATACAGATTAACGCCGCCTGCTGTTATGGAGACGTATTACGTCTCGCGCACGCGCAGAACGTACGCTCAAGTCGTGGTCGCTTCAGTGTGTTCTGAGGCACTTTTTCAGTCAGTCAGTCCGACTGCCTTTTCTGCTGACGGTCGGCCATTGGGTTGGTGTGTCAGAGCCTTTAGACATCTGTTGGACACATCTGTTAGCAGACTGACCTTACATCAGGAAAAACCCCTGAATCAAACTATGTTTAATAAATTATGAGCAAATGTGCTCTAATGAAGATGCTGGAGGTGGGCTTGTGATTAGAAGGTCACTGGTTTGAAGCTTTGAAATAACATTAAGGAAAAGTTGGCGGACAGTTGGCGGACGACACCAGCCTTACTGGACTCATCTCTGCTGAGAATGAGTCCGCCTACGGGTGGGAGATAGACCATCTGGTGACCTGGTGTAGTCAAAACAACTTATAGCTAAATACTCATACTACATTGGAGATGGTTGTGGATTTCCGGAAGAACGCAGCCCCACCCGCCCCCATCACCCTGGGTGTCTCCATAGCCAACACTTTGGAGTCCTTTCGCTTCCTGGGCTCCATCATCTCCCATGACCTCAAGTAGTAGCTAAACATCAGCTCCCTCATCAAAAGGGCACAACAAAGGATTCCTGCGGCAGCTGAAGAAGTTCAACCTGCCAAAGTCAATGATGATGCACTTCTACTCTGCCATTTATCATTAAGTCCATCCTCACCTTTTTGAAACACTTCCCTCTGGCTGCCGCCCATCATGACCAAATCCTCGATAGATAGATAGATAGATAGATAGATAGATAGATAGATAGATAGATAGATAGATAGATAGATAGATAGATAGATAGATAGATAGATAGATAGATAGATAGATAGATAGATAGATAGATAGATAGATAGATAGATAGATATGGTTTTAAAAAAACAATGTTTTGGGTTAAATTACTTAGCTATTTTGATTTGGTTTTCCTTTCTGATCATTTACAGAGACATATACCAATTTTGTAGATATCAATAGAGGAGTAATATGTGAATTGGTGTTTAAGTACTGCCCCTTAAGCACAATACAGTAAGTAATATATTACTATTACTTGAGATGTGCACAGTAGTGAATGTACTACAGGACTATTGCCAGTAAAAAAAAAGGTAAGACTGTACAACCAGGTCCCACTTGATCGTTGCTATGAATAATAATGTCTTCTCAGTCATTTGGAGCAATTAGATAAATGAATGCTTATTAGCCACTTCCTAGTTTATGAGTGTGCATGCAATGACTTCATTAAATCTCCCATAAGGAATTTATGGAGGGAGAGCTGCCACTTAATGGCTGAATAAGGACCCATTAAGTGTGTTTATAATGCTTTGCAGATTATACTCATTGTTATAAACCATAATCTGTCCCAAGTATACTAGCATCCATTACCAGGACATGAATGAGAATGATCATTTTGTCATTTCAGGTTGCTCTTTCTTTCCCTCCCTCTGTTTTCTGCCCGAGTGGGCTCAGACGACAGTCAATTAAGTGCAGACATGCTGTATTGTATGTTTCCTTTCCTCATGTTACACATAGCTGAAGAGACAGCACATCATTATTCTCACTGTGTCAGATATGCATTCTAACAAGTTGGCATATACATGATGGACCTCTGCTTGCCTGCCATTCAAATGCACCTTGATGATTTTCTGCCGTGATTCTCATGGCTTTCATGTTATTTCGGCTCAGCTGCCTAATCAAGTGTCTCAATGGCACTTTTTTTCAGACAAGATGACAGAAGCTTTTCTGCGATCACTCTATTGTCACATGTACAGGAAGAGAGATGTTTGATTCATTTGTTACACTTTGTCTGGGTCCAAGGTTTATGAATGTATTCAAAGGGGAGCAGGAGAGGGATTCTTTTTTTTTTTTTTTTACATCTTGTTTGTTTCCCTTTCTCAAATATGATCCTCAGTTAAATGTTACCCCCCACCCTCTACCATAAAGTAGAGAAAACAAAAAGCAAAAAGCTACAGTGCACAATTGTGTTGAAAGAAGAAGAAAATCTGTAATTATGATATCCAAATCATGAGTGTAAAGGGCATCCTAGGGTATCCTTTGCTTCAGTAGCTATTGGTTTGCTGAACTCCTTCAAATGATCACTGTACTGGAGATTTACTCATTATGAGTTAATCATCTGTTGTTTAGGGCCCATTGCTTCTGCACTTTACAATAGAACTGATTGAAAGTCATTTTTAACGAGATATGTTTTGTTTTTATAATTGTTGTGGTTGTGGACTGTTTGGCCTACTGTGGCTGCAAACCTAATTTTTAACTAAGTTTACATTCCATTCAGCTAAATTTGACGCCACATGAAGTATTTTTAGACATGACTAAATAAAAAAAACAATAATTTGTGGTAAAGTAAAACACTTAGGAAATGAGAAAACTAAAAGCTTGAGAGTAAGAGTAAGTCCCACTTACATTTAATTACATCTGTCATGTGCAATAAGTTGATTTTGTTAGCCCTTAGAAAAAAAACCTCACATTTAAGTCAAACAGCTGGAGCAGCACAACTGTCATCGTCTTAAAGGTTCACTTTCTATGACTACAGTTAGCAAAATCATCAATTGACCGCTGAAGCGACGATAATTGATTGTACCAGTATATTTACAGTAATGAGTCTCTTGGGAGAGAGCTGTGACTGTGAAAACCTAAATGACAATCCTCCAGTGAAAACATCACATCTTCAGAGGAGGGTTGAGTTGTTGTGAAGCAGCTATGGGGGCCCCTCCAATCTGCCATGTACCGTAAAGTTTGTATACTCATTAAACCTTTGTGTCAGTGTGTTTCCAGATTCAACTAACATCCATTTTGTAACACAAATGCTAACAACTGTGAACTGGTGTCTGTCTCACTGACTAGTTAATATACTAAAAATATACTAGTTAATACCAAATCTGATATTTAAGATAGGACAAACTGCACTGTTCGTGTGTGTGTTTGTGTGTGAGAATTTCACTGGTGGATCTGAGAATATCTCAAAAGTTCAGACAGTGCTCGAGGCTCGCTGTCTCATGCTGCGTGTCATCAGTCTGACACTTTCTTACTCCCACGCAGTGTAAAAGAAGGAGCGCAAGAGTGGCACAATGATATGTTTATTGAGAGGCTTTGGATAATAGAAAAGGTGGTGGCTGCTGCTGGAATGTCACAACCATTGACAGAAAAAAACATGGACATAAACTCCCTTATTTAGACACACACACACACACACACACACACACACACACACACACACACACACTCATCACTTCAAAGAGAGAAAAAAACTTACGGCAGTACACATGACAAGACAGTAATCACAGTTTGTACAAGCTCATATCTACATGAAGAATTCACAGTTACACATAGATGAGGGAGGTTTTCTTCTTAGGCACAGCAAAAGCAATAAGATGTGTATCTCAACAACAACAAAATAATAATAAAAATAAAACATTTTTTCACGTTTCACAAATCCCAGGGGCCCAGATGAACTGAATATTTACACTGGCTGTGAAGTGGGAACATACTCTATTTGCAACCCGCAGGGAATAGAGTGAAAAGGTTGCACTAGCACCAAAGGAGAAAATGGTACAGGGGAATATGGCAATAAAGGTGAAAGGACAGACACATGTCTGCATGTGTTTTCTCTTAACTGGACTAGTACCAGAGTAAGGACTCAGTTCATCTGGTTACCCCCTGTATACGTCTTTATATTATCTCTCGTCCTATACATATACACATTTAGGATTTGCAGAACCTGGGACTGGAACATTTAATATAAATGTTATCCCAAGTCAGACAGAAGAATGGCTATTAGAACATTGTCAGTCTACATACAGATCTACTGGTCAATGTCCAGCGGTGACAATGCTTTGAAATGATCATACACAAGTAAATCACATACAGACAATATCATAGACAGTTACTTGAGCCATTTTTTGCTCTTTTTCTATATTCGCAATTCAAGTTCGGAAAGTTCACTGTGTCGTCCTTGCGCTTAGGGAGTACGGTAAATATATAACAAGGTTATTATTGATACTTTTACCCCTCTTCTGCGTGCTGATGCAACAAGAACACCAAGGCAGATCCTCACACTCCCTCCTCACTTTGTCCTTGGGAAACCTTGTGCTCAGAGACGTTCTCCCTCTCTTTCTCTCAGGTTGTAATACATGTAGCAGCTGGACTGTGAAAAACACAGTATCTCTTTGACAGGATGGAGCCTTGTTTTAAATGAGGGCTGCTGAGTAGTAAGCTGGTGTTTTCATTTGTGTGAAGGGAAGCGAGCGCATTTGTTTAAACGGGCCTAGGTTTTGTTGTTTGTTATTCTGTTATTTAGTCAGTACCTTACAGTTGCCTCGGGGAATCACACAGTCAAATATGGAAGCACTGAGGCGATGAACTGTTTAGATACTCAACAACTGAGGAGTATTGCTGGCATTGAGAGTCAATTTCCACACAACTACTACACTAGAAAGAGCCATCAAACTTGAGAGATGTTTGCTTTAAATTAGAATTCCAAACATAATTTTCAAACACACCAAGCTCCTGGATTGTGATATTTCTCTAAAAAAAAATAAAGCTGAATTGAATTTGTTTAATTAAATCCAAATCCTCAACACACAGAACCCTGATTGGCTCACTAAAATCAGCTACAGTACTCTCATTCAAATGAGGTAAAGCTGCTGGTCGAGGTTTTCAAGTGCAATTACTGAATACTGGCATACAGTAAATTGGACAGATTCAAGTAATTCTGTAATGAGAGCCAATCAGGACAGAAGTTAAGCTGTGATGTGTTTTCCTGGAGTTATGATGCCCTCATGTCATGTTCATGTTGGAGTTATCGTAATTATCAGGTTACAACTTTCAACATCCAAATAATTCCGGAAGACAAATCTCAAGATTCAACAATCCCATGTGCTGATCGACTGCTCAATGGAGCATTCAGGCAATCTTTGTTAACTCATAAAGTCATGTGATCATGTCATATTCACCAGGTACTTGTGTTGAGGTGATCTATCACTGGTAATCATATCACATGGAGTTGACCGACAATGGATTGTAAATAATGGAAGCCAGGCATGAACTCCACTATTTGCAGCATGGACATGTTAATCACAGGGCATTACAAATAAATGGAAGTAGCATGGATATATTTACCATTAACCTGGTCTACTATTTACCTGGTGTTCATTGTGTGTTGACGTTAAAAATCACAACTTGTACTGCAGACTTTATTGGCTTTATCTATTGACGGCAAGATCCTTTAATTGAGTAGACAAGGAGTGCCTGAACACACCATTAGTTTTTTATCTTTATGAGTCTAGACTGGCGTCTCATATAACGGGGAGGAGCATTTCAGCGTGACCTTTAGTGGGCCGCATCCTTCACAGGATTCAGCCCCTGAATTGGGACACATCTTTAAAGTGCTTGAAAAACAATACAACTTTAAGTTTAACCACAAAAAACAATGCACATTAACGTCTTCATAAACACTTGTATACATTTAAACAGAGAAATTTGGAATTCCTGATATTATGGGCAACTGGAAGATGGTCTCTTTTTCATTCATACACTTTCACACTCTTGGGCTCTTTTCCTATTCTGAATGTCTGGCTCTGTGCGACTGGAGTGATTCTATTGCTTCACGTACGGCAGATATTAACGCATGCTGGATGCTTAGTGGCAGTATTCAGAGCATCAATGTACACATACAGCAATGGGATGGCATGTGGGGCAGGAGTTTTAGCCAAAACTTGTTAATTTAAGATAAAACTTGTTATCATCACAGCTAAAATGGTTTATCACAGTGGAGATGGCATTATGGCGCATTTTGTATGTGTGTGTGTAAGTATGTGAGTATTTTCCTGCATGAGTAACAGACGTGTTTGTTTGCTGTGTGCTTGTTTAGATAAGCTTGTGCCTGGATGTACGGTTTCCAATGTTTCTGAGGGAGTGTGTGTGTGTGTGTGTGTGTGTGTCAGCCTTAGATTGAGTTTGATTCTCACCACTGGGAAATCTCAATCCCACAATGCACTGGGAGCGGCGCCAAATGAGGAAGCGGCAGCAGCAGCAGCAATGAGGAACCAATCACAGCTTGAATACTGGGGGGGGGAAAGTGCTTTGCCTCTCTCTCTTCTTCCCGTCGCTGTTCTGCCAGAAATGGCTATTGTTTAGCTATCCATCAACATGAATTGGGTCTAGAGCATGAGTCAATTCTTAACTTGTGTGCATAAAACACACACACACACACACACACACACACACACACACACACACACACACACACACACACACACACACACACACACACACACACACACACACACACACACACACACACACACACACACACACACACACACACACACACACACACACACACACGTATCACAGACACAGTAAAACAGATTAACACAGATCACACAGGACAATGGGGATAGATTGAAGTGGTGGTTGGTTCCCCATCGTTCCCTTTTTGTTTCTGAGCAGACAAAAGCAAACAGAAATGTCTGGAAACCCTGGCTTCAGAAAATGTCAACAGCAAGAAAATTCCGCAGAACAAAACGAAATGTCTCATCACTCTCGCATTTTTAGGGGGAATTATTCTAAATGTAGGCCTACTTTTACATGGGATCTCTTCCTTTTTTCATGTCTTCCCAAACCCACTGATCAGTCCAAAGGAACGTCTTTTGTTGGATTGCTGAGCCGTGAAGAGAGAGACGAAAGAGGAGTTGATAGTTTTCCCAGCAACCTAGAGAAAAACAGAATTCTCCTAAAACGCAGCCTATAATACACCTACTAGCAGTTAGCATGACGATTCAGTTAATGTACCAAAAAACAAAGTGCTCCCAGTTGAACGAGTGGGATGCCTTGACGATCTTTGAAATCATTGTGATATGTCAGCCCAAACTGATGACATCACATTCCCCCGCCATGGCAAGGTGGTTCAGATTTGAAAAATCTGATAATTGTCATGGTGCATGAACGAGTGCGTGTGTGTGTGTGAATGCTAGTGCTTGACCGACACGTGATTTTGAAGCCAGTATACTATGCCAAAATTCAGCTTTTAAAGTATTATTATGCCCAAGAAGCATCTTAATGGTTGCTGACATTTTTATTTTTAAGATGAAAAGGGCTCTGAAACAGAATTAAGTTCATCACTGAGAGACAATTAACATCTTCACTGAAAGCCAGATTAATGACATTAAGGCAGAGTGAGGCAGGTGTCATCGCAGGTTTTTGAATATGAAACTATGGAATGATTTCTCTGGCCAGACATCAAGTTAGTTATGATCAGGGAATAAACTTGGATGACAACTGATATCTGTTTATAACTAAAGGCCAATGTCAGCAGCTGCCCAGTATCTATGACAGCAAAATCATATATCGATATAACCCTAGCGTGCGTTTGTATATGATTGCTTGCTCATTGCAAACCCCCCCCAAAAAAACCATCTTCCATCCCCTGTAGCCCTTCTTTGGCAGGTCTGAAACAAAAAGGAGGGCTTCACTCCCCTAGTAACCAAATCACAGTCTAGTTGTGGATTGTGAGACTGTCAAAATAAATCGCTACAAACACCTTGACGTGAGGTACGGATGGAGAAACAATAATGAGAAAAAGAAGGAGAGGATGGCTGGTTGGCCAGAGTTAAGGGTCTTTGTCTAATGTTTTCTTCGAGGTTTCGTCCAGTTAGTTGTCCTTTCGTCGCAGGCTACTGAAGGCCCAGCAACTGGACGCTGGTTTCCCATAGGCTTAGCTGCAGCTGGGGGTTAAAGGTCGGTGGTGTTGTCATCTCCCTGCGCCCGTTGGCCCAGTAGCCTCCTCCACACTCCCCCTCCAAGGCCGGTGACAGAGCGACGTACAGCACAGTGACAGCGCCCTCTGCAGGAGTCTGAGGAAAACGCACAAACACGCACGCACGCACACACACACACACACACACACACACACACACACACACACACACACACACACAGTATATATAACAATATACATATCTAAAAAATCTAAATAAATCACTGCATAACAAAGATACATAAACATCAAAAGGAATTGGAGGGACTGCAGGATGACAAGTTCAACAAGAAGTTATAACAAAAACAATGTGCTGCCTGTGTGTGTGTGTGTGTGTGTGTGTGTGTGTGTGTGTTTGTATGTGAGTGAATGCCAGAGGAGGGCTGATGTCACTGTATGTTATCTTCAGTGAAAAGAAGGCTCAGTGTGTGTGTGTGTGTGTGTGTGTGTGTGTGTGTGTATGCATGCTTAAGTGTGAGTGTGTGTTAGTGTTTATCTGTGTTTTTTGCCCCCAATGGCGCCTTCCAGGCTGTGCTGCCTGGAAGGCGCCGTTGGGAGGCACTGGTTACGGTTAGGGTTAGGGTTAAGGTTAGGAATGGTAAATTTATCACGATGAAACCCCCCGCTTTGTCCGACGACTGAGCAGTTCGATAGGGAATCAAAGGTAAGGGCAGCGGTCGCAGTGCTGCCTGGAAGGAGCAGTTGGGGGCAAAAAACACCATTGAGCGTGTGTTAGTGTTGATGCACTTTAACAATTATTGCAGTGTCAGCTGTGAGACCAGGAGCAGGTCCACAACATTTCCAAAGATTAATTTTTATTGTTCCTCTGAATTTGTTCCTGTTGAATAATGATTATAAAGTGATTGCAAAGATGCTTGCAATACTTCTTAAGAGAGTGGTTTCATTGTTAATTCATGTAGATCAAGTGAGTTTCATTGCTGGCCGACACACCTCTAGTAGCATGAGGAGACTTTTTCATGTCAATGTCAAGAGCGGCATCAATTCAGCATCCAGCGGTGGCAATGTCAATGGATGCTAAGAAAGCATTGGACAGGATAGAAAGGCCATAGCTACGGTATTTCATATCACAGCAGTGGTTTCAGGAAATTAATGTGTTACAATGTTTTTTCATGTAAAGACAAACAATGATAAGTCGGAAAAAACATTTGGGTATTCCTGATGTTTATTCATATTATTTAGCCTATTGTGGTAGATAGTCACAATTTCTAAATGTAATTGAAAAAACCTTCAATTCTCCATTCATGTGACATAGCTAAAGGACTTCATAGACATCTTTCTTTCATGCTGTCTTGTCCAATTTGCAAGAATCCACTATTCACAGCTGGAGGGAAACCAATTTTAATAGGGTTTGGAAGCACAAAGATATTACTAAATTGTGTCAATTGCTTTCTGATGGCACTAATATTGGACTTATTGAATTGAAGTATATATATTAAAAGTATATATATCAGTATATATATTAAAAATGTTAATAACAAGTTGCATAAATGTTGCATAAATATAAGATCACAGGGGGAAAGAGACATGGGGCCCGATCTTGCACTCAGCGCAATTGCCTTTGTACACCGACGCATGTATCATTCCTATTTTGCACCCGACGCACAGCGGACTTTTCCCTCCACAGACGCACGTCGGTAAATTAAGGAATGTATTTGCGCTCCCGGGGGCGGTTCAGCGAAAAGAGGAGGCGTGTTCCGGCGCAAACGTTACTTGGTGCTATTCTGCAGTTTCAGAAAACAATTCCGCCACTGACCAGGAAAAACCTGGTCTAAAGTCAGTGGCGCTAGTCTAAAGTCAGTAGTGCGTTATTCAGATGCTATTTTAGGGGCGCATGCTTGGCCATAATGTAGTGTGTGCACAACGCGCATACACTTCTCTTATCTAAATGGATACAGCAGTTCCCATTTTTGCAAACCATACATAATTACAAAGGATTTACACAACATTTCCATGAATCATGGATGTGTTGATGACATAAATGAGGAAATATTAGAGGACTTAAAGAGACGTGATGTTGAACTACGGCGGGATCTGGTCCGGGAGTAATGCGCGATGCGCTCCTGGTGGAGCGGGTGGACGGAGATGGAGTGGGGGGAGGAGGAAGGGGCACAACAGGTGCAGGTGGTGCGTTTGGAGGCCCACGCTCCATGGCTGCAGCAATCCTCTCCAGACTTGAGGAGATGCGCCCGAGGGGCCGCAGCTACATCCACACCCGGCCAAGACGGGCATTTATTACTTTGCCGCATCTCGCATCGGCAGCTCCCGCTGGCGTGCGCCAGGCAAATCCACCGTCATAATAGCAATCTGCCATGGAACAAGCGCGCCTGCTCTTAAAGGGAATGTGAGATGACGCTCTGATTGGTTTATTGCACGTTACGCCCAAACCACACCTAGCTACTTCAGACCAACCCATTTTAGATTTGCGTCGGGTGCAAGAGTCATTTATCCCGCCGGTATAATAGCAACAGCGCCCGAGATCCGCCATCAAAGCTATTTGCGTTTTGCGTTTCATACTTGCGTTTAAGATCGTTAAAATAGGGCCCCTAGTGTCTCTCACCACAGACTAGTTGGAAAACACATTGCAGCGTAAAAATAATTTATTATTAGGTATAAAGGTATTTAGCAAGTTAAATGGAATGGCATCACTGCCTAGCATGTCTCTCAGTAAAGAGAACCATACTTACTTATTGAAACTGAAAAAAAAGAAATAGTTTTGACCTTTTGTTCTGATGTAAAGGGTATTACTCTACACTCTCTGACCCTTTGTGAGGGTGCCAGGCTGAAGTCACAACTAATACAACCCGTCACATATGCGACAGGATTGGGCTGGTGGTGTCTCCACCTTGACACCCCTCGCTGCCCCAGCCCCCCTTCTCTTACTGCCTGTTGTTCTGTGTATGTCTCTTGTATGACTGTATGTCCCAAGTATTGTTTTTGTCTTTAAACAGGCCACTAATTTCAGCTCACCTGTTGCATTGTTGTATCTGACATTACTGCTTTACTTACCAAGGATCCTGCTTTTTCCTTACAATACCCACTAATTGTAATGACTACTTCCTCCCGATATTGATTGCGGCATGCTTCTGAAAGATGTTCCTGGTTTCATCAACGTTTTAAGACAATCAAAATTCTGGGTCTTGCATCTACTTTATTTTCTGAGTTTGAGTTCTCAGTCTAATGCCTCGTTTACACGTGGCCGGTTATTTTCATAAACGGACATTTCAACCTCTCCGTTTTCAAAAATAACATTGTGCACAGCTGTCAGTGTTTGTTTACACGTACCCGTGTATATATGCCGTCAAAAGCATGCCAAACCTGTAGGTGGCAGTGTAATGAGAAGCTCAAGCCCAAGTTAGCCAATCAGAATCCCGAAAATAGCAACAGCAACAAATCACTTCCTCTCTCTTCTCTTCCTCGCTTCCTCGGATGCCTAAACCTCCGTTTGCCTCAGTTTACATGCAAACGTGCAAACAAAGTTTTCCAAAATCTCCACTCTGGCCGGAGTTTTTAGAAAGAATATATATATATATATATATATATATACATACACACACACACACACACACACACACACACAGTATATATATATAAAAAAATATACACACACACACAGTATATATATATATATATGAAATTAAAATTCTTGGCCGAAACCGAAAAAAGAGGAAACCAAGACCGAAAACCTAAACACCGAAAGAAATTAAGCCAATTTTTAGCACCATTGCATTTATGGCTATGACTGTGTACTAACTTTACTAAAATCAAGGCATTGCAATTGTATAAATTAATATTAAAGTTTAATTAAAAAAATATCTAGCAGAAATATGGCTACAATCTGATAGTCACATACAGTATACAGTAGCCTAAGAACAGAATAGCTTACCTATTGTTATTATTATTATTATTATTTGAGGCACTTTCTTGCAGGATTTCACTGAACATATCAGACAACGAGGGTGCATGCCCCTCATCTGGTGCAGCGAGACAAGTCTTTCTTTCTGCGCTCTGATCTCCTGCGCTGGGCGCCCGCCTTCGCGGCTCTGTCTCTCGTCTCCACGCGGGTTCTCCGCATCCATCGCGCCTGGATCATTTCGCGGCACCCTGCTTTATTTCCCCATCCAAGTAATGGTCTTTATAACGCGGATCAAGTACAGTCGCGATGAAGTGCAGAGGATCCCGAATAGATCTCACTGAAACGTGTGCTGACAGACTCTAAGAGCGTGCATTTTCATTGTTTTCACTCCGTGGTCCGTCTCAACCTCTTTGCTTAGGAGACGCTTTGCAGGTGGAACGGATCGGGTACTGACACACATCACAACATTTTCGGCCGTATTGTTTCGGTGATAAAAGTATTTCGGCCGAAAACCGAAAATGCCCTTTTGGGCCATTTTCGGTCGACTATTCGGTGCATCCCTAATATATATATAGATATATATCTATATATATATATCTATATATAGATATATATCTATATATATATATCTATATATATATATCTATATATATATATATATATATCTATATATCTATATATCTATATATATATATATATATATATCTATATATATATATCTATATATATATATATATATATATATTTGGCTCTTCATGCACCTGATGTTATAGCTCTAGATAAAAAAGGGGTCGTAATGGGAGAGAATCACAGTTTGTGTGTGGGTGTGTGTGTGAGTGTCAATGAGTTTGTGTGATTAATGTGTTTGCGTATGTGGTGCAGAAGTATCCCAAAGGTTGTGCTCGGAGGCAAATGCCTGTGACAATTGCTGTTTTGGGCTCCAAACACGCACATAAGTCTCCTTTCATTAAATCCCAGGGACATTAACGGTAGCCTGCAGCCAGCGCTTTAAGCTTAGCAAGAAATGTTTTAAAATATAACACACAGTGAACAGCCTGCCTTGATTTTTAGTGGCACTTCCATTTTCAGTGATGTGGATAGGCTGTGTGACGCGTGTGCGCATGCATGAGTGTCTGTGTTACAGCTTGTAAAATAAAATATCCCGAACAACATCTGCACTCCAATGTGCTGTTTCAGGTCACTGTGGTTCACCTTGAGCAAAGTTGAACAGTTCCTTTCCAGGAGAGCAGACCATTATTGTGTTTTTTAAATGTCTAACATAGTAGCTAGCATGACATGGAAAAACATGATTATAGTCATCACACTTTTGCTACAGTGATCCAAGTTTTCAAGTTGACATACTTAAGGAGGAAGCAGTTTGAAATCTAAACTCTCTTACAGGCTTGTGATGTACTGTATCACTGCAGAAGATTTGCAGTGCAGATATTTTGTTGCCTCCCAACAGAAGAAAAAGTTTGGTTTGCAAAATTAAAGCCTTGGTGTCCTTAAAATATTCCTGCAACTATAAAGTAATTTAATCAAAATCAAGGTTTGAGAAAATCACTCAATGGTAAAGTAGAATAATACATAGTTAGTCTGGAACAGTAAAATTACTGGGGGATAAATATATATTCTAATGATAAAGTCTTTAGTTAATTCAATTGTAAAATCACGTTATTGATCAATAATGGTGAAAATCTTCAAACTAAAGCTTTGTTTTTCACAGATAATGATCAAGTGTACTTTAATATGTATATCATATGTGCTTTGCTGTCTTGCAGAATGACAAATGTGTGAATGAAGCAGATGAACGTTCAGTGTTTTACCCTGAAAAGCAGGCGGGCGATGGCGCGCTGTGCCAGACAGAGGGGCATCCAGAGGTGGCGATAGAGAGCAGTATCCACCATGCCAGGATCCACAGCACATGAACTCAGTGGGAAACCTCCACGCTGCACATCCTGGTGGAGGTGGGAACTGAATAACAGCTGGGCCAGCTTACTTTGACAATAAGCAGCATGGGCTGAATAACACTGGCTGAAGAGAGAGAAAGCAATAAACACGATCAGAATGTTGCATTAAAACCGCATTTTCACATTTGTTTCATTTATTATAATAAACTGTTGCCACAATAGGTAATGTGTTTCCATCTCTTACTGAACAAGGCCAAATTCGGCAAACAAGGACGCTCAGAGTCATTGACAGCATTTGAAACCAGACATCATTTGACTGCAAATCCGCATTTAGCAATTTACAAAGACCTACTGTACAACTCTGGATTTCCAGTCAAATTTGCATCAACTATGTGCAATAAAGGTAACAGCAGTTGCAGTTGCAGGTGTACACATGCTCATGTGCAGCATCTACAGGAAAGGGGAGTATCTGCAGTTTTCACACCTGCCAGGCAGTTGTTTTCTTACTATCTGCTGTTTGAAATACACATCTGTGAAACAAGACGATACTGTTTGAGTATTTAATATACACTTGACAATAATGATATTACATTGTATGTAATGTATGTTGTATGTAATTTTTTTTTTAGCTAACAGGTGGTACAAGTGCAAAATGTAAAACCTCAAACACACAAAGATCTGTTATTTTCAGCAGCTTTTACTTCCCTCTTGTTGACGTTACTGACCACATCTGCAGCACTAAATTGTTTCTGTAGGTAAGTTTGTCAGTTAGCTACAAGGCAGTTAAATTAGGGCCCTCACAACTGAACATCTCAACTTTTGGTTGTGTTACTGTATTACTGTTAAGGACTTCTATTTCTGTCATCTTCTAAGGACCCTCGATGGCATCACTAAAGCCAGCTATCATAGTGGAGAATGGCATTTAGAACTGAAAGAATTCTGAACTAAATTAGGATATTATACATTACTTTATAATTTATAATAACATGTTGTGTTGCTAAGCACACTGATAAGGGCCATCGCCTACTGCTAGGGTACTATAACAACGCAAGGAAGATATTCAGGGTGCTAATGCTTCTGGACACCAGTGCTGCTAACTGGAATGATGCAGAGCCAAATGGAGCCAACAATTCTCCACTAATGCCAACAGGAAAATGAGGCACTTGTGTTGGTGATGCCAGCGTGGAGGAAGTGCAAGTGAGTGTGACAAGTTGGGATTTAAAACGTTCAGCTGTTCAAGAATAAAAAAAAAGGTTAATTCCTGTTGAATACATTTATGGTGTTATTTTTGTAGTTGTGTTCATTGGGGTTTGTTTACATACAGTTTGATATCTGCGTTCCCAGATCTCATCAACTACCTTGCTCCAATGTTATTATTACTGTACTAATAGAAATGATGGCCAAGACTACGATAAATAAGATCCCAGTTAAAATAAACTGGAATTATTCTTTACGTATTGATTAAATGTTCTTTAAACATCACTCTTTTTGTAAATGGCCAGCTTTGTAATCAGCTTTGTATCATTTGAAATTGCTAGGGTGTGTGCGAGTGTGTGTGAGCCTACCAGCTATTTAAATCATCTAGTCTGATTTCGCCGATGCGGTGGGCAGAGGAGGAGACATTGACCACACGCGAGAAGTAACCACATTTCCCAGAATCCTTCAGTGTGTCCAGGAGCAGCCAGGTCAACAGGAAGTGGCCTAGGTAGTTCACACCAAAGTGCTGCTCAAATCCATCCTCAGTACGGCCCTCAGGAATCAGCATGACACCCGCTTGGCACACAAACAAACACACACGTACACAAGCAATTAAAGCACACAAAAGCTCAGAGTTTATTATGCATGTTCTTTATGACATAAACTTGGAACTTTAACTGGCATGCCACTTCTGTTTTAGTCCGATATTCATATAAATACGAAAATGGATGAGTGGCTGGCTCATCAATGAGGGCGACAGATCACACCTATGGCCTGAACACTACATGCTGAGATCAAAAGTGCATGAAAACTAGTTAGCAACGGAGCAGAGAAATTGAAATAGATAGCCAAAAGAAAAGGACTTTGATGGAATTGGACCACAGAAAAGAGACCCAGTCTAAACATTGACAATTTCAGGTCCAGGTCTTGTGTGGAAAAAGTATTCAACAGTATCAATTTTATATCATTAATAGTGTTAAATAGTATCCATTTTAAAATCAGTTCAATCAAACACATTTGGAGGGTGGCGGGTGGTGTCAATGAAGGGGTCGTTGAGCTCATCATATAAAAGGTTTCCCTAATGGATGACCCAGCCAGATGGAGCACATGCTAAACATAGTACTTGCAATCATGCTGAAATATACTGTTTGTAAAAGTGTGTGAATTTAATGTTTTATATCCTTTCAAATTCAGTCATGTGACATCATCTTAATTACACCGCTGTGTAAAGGATTCCAACTTTTCTCACTGAATATTGATACACTACTCTACATATGCAGTATACAGTCCACACATGGTAAGAACATGACATCTCCATCACTCACCATTATTGACCAGAATGTTTAGCGGCAGGTCCCTCTCCTTAAAGCTCTGGACAAATTGACGGACAGACTGCAAAGAGGCTAGGTCCAGTTGGTAAACTCCACTGGAATGGACACACACACACACACACACACACACACACACACACACACACACACACACACACACACACACACACACACACACACACACACACACACACACACACACACACACACACACACACACACACACACACACACACGTCAGAGCCATTGTAAACGGATTATTTCTGCTCGCCATTTTGGCTGTGAGACATCAAGAGTGTATTAAACATCTCTTACAGCAGGCTCGGTGGGTTCTTTAACTACAATACTGGCAGCGCTATGCTTCTGTTGCTCCAGCACATTACTTTAAACCTAATACTTCTTCCTGAGCTCCATCAAAGCTTAACACACTGTTATATCAGGTCTAACGTATGATAAGACACAGGTAAGACAGCAAATGCCCAGCAGCTTGTATCGTCAGAGCGTGAAAGTGATTATGTGTGCTTAAGTGTGAATAACTGCGTATACTGTAGTGTATGCGGACAAATAACTTTGAGGATGCTGAACACTAAGTATACTGCCACAGCTTGACAGACATACACTTCTTGTGAGGCCAACTACTAAGCACAGTATGAAGAGTGTCAATGTTCAAGCAGCACTATTAGTGTAACACCTGCAGATGTATAAGACAGCAATGAAATGAGACTTCCCCTTAACTAGACAATAAATGATATGGGATTAATGTAAATGTTATGGTGTCTGTCCCTCGTGTCACTGCTCCAACTTGTAGGAGTGTGTCATATTGAGTTGTCGCAGTTGTTATACTCCGGCGCCATGTTTGTGTGTCTGTCTAAGAAAGTAGAGATATTATATTTAAACTTACTTAAAAACGTGCTGGGTTGAGTTTTGCTAATTCAATTTAAAACTTCTGATTTGGCATTTAGTCTTAAGAGATTTTCTAGCCAGCTCTAAAGCTTTGTATTTTTTTGTATTTTTTGTATTGTATATTTTGTACTTCTTTTTTAGTCCATTCCTGTCTCTTTCTGTGTTCTACTTTATCTCCCAAAAAGGCTCTCTGTTGGTGAAGTTAGCCTTCCAATCCACAGGACTGAAGAGTTGCTCCTAATCTTAAAAAGTAAATTGAAATCTCTTTCATCAAGAAAAAGACTGGCTCTAAATGTCCACCCTACATCAACCTCTGTGTGCACATTACAGGCTTTCATTTCATGTCCTTTTTGTAACCTTTTTTTTTTTTTTTAATTGGCATTGGTTTGCACCAAACCACAAAAAAAAAAATCGTATCTATACATCATGTAAAACATAAAAGTAATATTATAGCAGTGTTACAATATAATCACATCAAGAGTATAAAACATTTACTGAATGATGTTCTCTTGTGCCGTATTTCAGGTTCGGTAATGTGTGCAATATTGGCAACTACAACAGGTTGAGGTGTTTCATTTTGTTTTTCCTTAGGCTTGCTGGGGAAACCCAAGAGTTATAATACTCAACGGTGGCATTGTTTTCCTCTCTAACATACTCCCGATGTGGAGGTGACAGGGGTAATATTCTCTATCAATATTATGTTCTATAACAATGTAATGAGGAACCAGGAGGTCAAGTATCCACGATGCACGTAAGCCTTGTTTGGACTCCGATTTTGTATTAGTAATGTCATATAATAGGCCTCAGTCTAACCCAAACCCTCAAAATGGATGGCAAATTAGGGATGAACCCCATTCAAATATGTAAATACCTTTGCTTCCTGTTGGTCCCGAAATTACTTTTTTGGTATTCAATCAATCCTTTTTCCTCAACAACTGCTGACAAATTACTAAAACACGAGCACACTGCCATAATACAGAAAGAAGACCATGTCTTTCAAACACCAGTAAAATGATATATTGTTCCTCCCTATAACTCCAGTAAGCCTGTAGAGGGTCAAAGTCATTGGACAAAGACAGGAAGAGGACTGGTGAAGGAGAGAAAAAAGCCACCATGACAGATGAGAGTGCAGCCATTCCCGATGAAGGTTTGATAGCAGCCTTATCTCCAAGCCATGGCACTTACCTCCTGCTGTGTGTGTGTGTGTGTGTGTGTATGTGTGTGTGTGTGTGTGTGTGCGCGCGTGTGTGTGTGTGCATGCGTGTGTGTGTGCGTGCTTGCGTGTGTGCAAGAGAGAAAGATGGAGAAAGAAAAAGAAAAGAAAGCAAGTGTGTGCATTTGAATGGCCGTAAGCACAGGTATATCTTAGATTGTGTGTGTATTTGGCTTGTGTATATAGCAAGCAAATGTGCGTGTGTGTCCTGCCTGTCAGTCCTCTCCCGTCCTCTTGAGTGGACTCCATTGGAGACCAATCCCTTTCAGACAGGCCAGTCATATCTAGAAAGCCCACTGGGGATTAAGTGCCATCGATCTGGTGTGGGCCTGTCTGCCGCCAGCCCTCAATTAAAACCCCAGGATCTTCTCTAAAGCTCAGCATCCTCGACTCAAACACACTGACTGTGTTTTTATTAAAGAGAAGTGATACGAAACTGACGACAGGAACTGCCTTTGGAGACACATGCTGTTTAAGACCCACTGGATCCATTCACAGTCTCCATTTCTAATTTATCATTATCATTTCAGCTGTTAGCCAAAATAAACTGTGAATTGCAAATTAAACAACTATTTTTTAATCAATTTTGAGTTAATGTAATAGCGAAATGTGTGTGGGCCTCTTATTATAAGTGTTAAATGGGTTTAATAAAACAATGAAAGGTAGAAATGTTCTATGGCATACCAGCTGATTGATTTGGTAGTGGAGAGTATAAATCAACAACCATAAAAATCACAAATGTTACTGTTGTTTGTAATATGGGAGTTTTCACAAATTAGCTGACTCATCATTTTAATATAATTTGTCATTTAAAGTTTGATATTAACTTAATGCAGGTTTATAGATTGTCATTTTCTTCTAGACTGGATTTTTTTATTTAATGCACTGCCACTTTCCACTATTTCAAATGGTCTAAATCAATTTTATTTTATTATACTTTATTACTTAATTAACTGTACAAGTTTGCATAATTAAAATCAATTGTTGACGTCAGTCTTATTGTTAGAATAAAGTGAAATGTGTGGCACATTGGGGGAGAGGATGACTGCTCGAGTCCTGCGAAATTTATAGTGCCATGATTTTAAAACGTCTTCGTCCTTTATGTCCTCAACAACCAGACAAAAACTGCCAAATATAAGTAAATATAGTAGATAAGTAGATAAGTACTATTTGTGCTGAATTCAGATTTAATAAATGAAATCCCAAATCCCACTTCCAATCTTAGTTTTTAATTGATTCCATCTGTTCATTAATCATCTTATGACAGACACACATTTTGACATGTCACAGTAGGAAAAGCACAGGTGTAAATATTAAAATTAATGATGGCTGAATTCCATTAATAATGCAGGGGGCAAAGGTCAAAGGACATTTTCATGGAAGATTAGGGATTTCTAACTCTGCTTCAGAGCTTGGGGACCAACACCTTTTTTTTCCCCATTTTCTGTTTCCTCTGCCACACAAACAGTTGTGTCTTTGCATCTCAACCAGTTGCTCTTTATAAATTGAAAAGCAGACATAACAGTGTTACGCAATTATGTCCATCATTCTGAAAACTAAAAGTGATGGTAGAAATGGTTCCTGCCACATCCGTGCACAATCAGAGCCACTGTAGTACCACAAGAACCACTAAAAAGCTTGTTTCAACTGAAAATCCCTCAACTGTTTATACTGGGCTTCTAGAGTTTATTCAGCTTTCAGGCGAAAAGATCCCCCTAAAGAAGAGAGAAAGTAAGAATGCTCTAACAAATAATACAAATAAACTAAATGTGTTTATAAGTTATATTAAGACAATACGTTTATATAATAAGAAGCAAGCACTACATTTTTACAGTGTGTGCATTTATGTTTAAGCCTAAAAATGTAATGGAAAATCACTGAACAGTTTTCTAAGTTGAATCTGTTTGAACAAAATATTTGAACAGCAGTATAGCAGTTCAGACAGTGAAACATATTGTGCCACTTTGTTCAGTAGTTAATCCTGTTTCATCCAGCTTGGTGCAATTGTGATTTGATTTTGTGAATAGTTACAAATGCACTCTGGTTGTTGTTTTTTGCCCAGGTAGGCTTCAGCATGCAACAGTACATGTCCATGAAAATCTCACTTTTACATGCTCTTAACTTTCAAATACGAGCACAGTCTACATCCTGAACAGAAGGTAATTAATATGTAAGTCGGCTAATGCCCACGACTACACACAAATCATAGTACAAGAGTTCAATTACTGGCCTTCATTCTGCAGCATCTTTATCTGCTATATTTGGTGTTTCTTTGCAAAAAGGAATAACTTTAAAAAGAAAAAAGTATGAATAATATATGTATAATTACTAGGGCTTTCACTCCGAACTTCGTTATTCGAATATCATTCGAATATTTAAAATAAATTGTGATATTCGAACGAATATTAGGCAGCCCATAATATTCAAACCTGTTATGGGCATTATTTTTTGTAAATGTGTTTGCTTGTAAACGTTGTTTTCAGTTCAGATTCCGAGGCTTTTTCACGCATTTCAAAATGTAACCTCACATCGCGGCGACGCACGTCTCTCAGCCGTGGCTCGGTAGCGGTGCATTCCCCCCTAATTCTCAAAGAAGGCTGGCTTGCCCAGGGCCAGGCCAGCTCAGCGGCGTCTTTCTCCCGTTGCGTGCCGCTGTCTCTCCTAACTACACCGGCCCCCGCACCCTGTTCCTTCTCCTCTTTCTACCTGCCTGCGCGCAGTGCTGCTGCACATGAGGAGAGAGCACAGAGGGGAGGGCAGGGCTGCTCCTCAGTCACAGAACAGAAGAGAGAGGTGACTGTTTTGGCGGCCATAGGAGAGAAATACCTTGCATGCTCACTGGACAATGCTGGCAACTTTTTTTTTTTTTTTTTACAGAAAGTCGCTGTCTTTTCTACAGGGGGTCTGAAAAGTCGCTAAGTTGGCAACACTGCCCACAGACACACACACGCCGGCTCGACGCACACACCAGCACAGAAGTATAAACATCAGACCGATCATCTTACGTAGGCTACGGTGAAAGCACTTCCACTTCCCGAACTTCCTGTCGAAATATTTGAATATATTCGAATATTAATATTAATAAACAAACGAACTTCGAATATGATTTTTGTGCAAAAGTCAAAGCCCTAATAATTATGTACAAATTTAGAAAGAAATGTTATTCAGAATCAAGTCTCCTGTACATTAAATACATAATAATGTTGCTACAGTTAATATTGTATGTTCAGTGTTAGACTCTAGATATAAAGCTATAATCTGGCCCAAAAAATCAGCCCCTACATTAACCCACATAGTTTGTGTCCAAGTCCAACCCGAGCCCAAACCATGGAAGTGGTTTCGGGACCAAGCCTGATTAAAAACCCTAACTTCCACTGTTCTTTCATCCATGCGTGTAAATTGAATAGATCAGATGGAGGTGGCAAGTTCAAAATTAGCATGACCATTCTGATTGGTCAAAATTCTGAGAATAAGACCCAGTTTGAAAAATACTAGAATGTTCCTTTTATTATTTTCAAAGTGAATCCAATAAACACAATCTTTTATATTCTATAAAATATATAAAGATGCTTTCTAGTGAAATGAAATTCTTTGTCATTGGTGACACCTTGAAATCCCTAAAGGAGATCTACAATTGTCCACAGGCCCCCAGTTTGAGATCCACCTCTGCAGCCTACACAATTATTATGAGCTGTCAGCCATATGTGACAAATGTGCAAACGCTAGGAAGGATGCCAAAGAGGTTTGGACAGAGATGTTTAAAGCTCCTGCTTCACATACTAATGAGAATCCATTACCGTCTCATTCACACACATACACACACATATTCTCAGTCAGAGCACAAGCATCTGGCTACAGACACCCCCCTTGTCCCCTATGCGTCAGTGCCTGCCAATTACAAAAGAAGTAATCAATTCCACCACCACCCCGTCCAGGGAAATCGACTTCAATGACACCAGCTACATGGCCACTGTCTCTGTACCTGACAGCCACTTACACACAAGCAGGGACCCAGCCAGCCGGCTTTCTGCTGCTCTCCATTGCAAGGCCGAGGAAGACAAACTACGGCTTGATTCCAAAAAAGGCAGCGTATTATACATATACATTTTGTATTATACATAATCTGTAGCCAGCTCCTCCATTGAGAACTTACTAACCGATACAGTTACAGCAGGTTTGCTATTCATCTGGTGATCATTGTTTTACTCACTGGAGTTTGACTTCATAGACAGGTATCAATTAAATAATGTATAAACTGTAAATGTGATTTAGTAGCAATACCTTTTCTTTTTCAATGAGTTGTGCTGTAATCACCAGATAAGAGGTCAGTATTTCACTTTTTACAATTTCTAATTCAGCGAAGCAGCATTTGAAGGTTCAGTTAATGAACTTCCCTTCCTCTAGTAATAAAACAATTGGCTCATTTTCAATTACAAGAGAAGGAAATTGTGTATTTAGGAGAGAAGAAATAAAATGCACACCAAAACCAAATTATGGCAAAAAAATCAAAATAATTATTTTGCCATCTACATACAGGGTATATTAGCACAGAAGCATAAATACATATCCTTGGTATTTGTTTTGACCGAATTACGTTGAAACAAAATTGACATAATTTTTTGTGCAGTGACAGTATTTGTATTTGTATTTGTTCTACAGTGAGCATTGATTTCGTGCACTGACTGAAGATATCAGTACAGTAATTTAACTGAGGAAATATTTGTGCTTTCACTGTGTTTAATACTTTATTTTCAACAGCCTAACAAGCAGAGATTAGAGAAGCCTGGTCGAGTAAGTGAGTGTACTAACTGGTCTCAAAATAAAAGTGATGTTTTAACCACCTGCTGTTTGTCTCTTAAATGTATTTCTACTTTAATAACAGATTTCATCACTGCACCATCTGGCTATCATGAAATATAGACAGGTTTGAACAAACTATTGTATTGGTTTAAACCAGCTTAGGTATATCCATTACCCATTGCTAAAAGTGTTTTGACGGTCTGGTCAACTACCATTGCTAAAATGGGCCCATGAAAGATAACATAGCTTGCTAGACTTAGCGTGATTGCTCTCGCCTGGTCGTTGTTTGGAGCACATTTGCATGGAGCTTTTCTCAACTTTCCCCTTTAGTGCCGCTGGTGCCTTTTAAATCTCTGTAGCTCAGCCGGCAGCACCAGGCTGCAATGCCAGGTCCCATTCACAATGTATAGCAGCCAATCGCTCTCCCAGCTTTAGAGTCCGTATGTGTAAGCGGCACGTTGTGGAACAACTGAGTCTCCAGGATTAGTGGCTGTTTCTAAATGTCTGACCAGTTGTATACTCTTTTATATCTCTGACATCTGATATCCTCGGGCATTGGACTTTTTGTCTGTTCCAGAGGCCCGGCTGAAAACTGAAGGGGACAGAGCGTTTCATGGCCCTGAGGCTCCGGAATGATCTGCCCGAGGAAACCAGGTCGGCTGAGTCAGTGATCTCCTTTAAGTCCCTTCTTAAAAACAGAATTTTATCAGCGAGCCATGCCTGATTTTACTTGACTTTAATTTCTTTTGAACCATCGTATATTTCCAAAAATGTTTTTTTCATCTGTATTTTTTTTTTTTTAAACCTGATGATTTTATGACTTGTACAACTGTACAAAACATTTTGTAAAGTGGATATTGAAAAAGTGTTCTCTAAATAAAGATTATAATTTTAAAAAATGAAATATGTGTAATGTATAACTAAATACTCAATTTTTTCTTTAAAATCAACAATTCAATCACCACTGATTTATGCATTAGTACAAATCTTTGAACATTCCCCGAGGTAAACACTTACAGACAAGCCTTGCAAGGGGATGAAGAGTCAAGGCTGTTTGGTACAGAGAAGAATAACTTATGACTCTCCTTAGTCATGAGACTATGGTGGAATTTATGGTGCTGTGAAGGTCAGCTGAATCAATTTCTCAACGTGGGAGTTACAGAGAACACTGTAAGCATTAGTCAATGGAGTAATACATGTCTTTGCTGCTATCGTTTGTGTCCTCTCATCTCCATCACCTCCATCTGAACCTCCAGTTTCCCTCCACCCCTATCTTTCTTTTCCCCCTTTTATTTATCATGTTCTCCTCCACCCCTCTGCCTCCTCCCACGTCCGTCTCCCCCCCCCTCCTCTCTTACATTTCCCTTGACTTATCTCCCCTCGTTGGCTTCTTGTAGCCTTTTCCTCTGTATCCTCCTCTTCCTCACGTCAACATGATCAACAGTCCTGACATTGTACAACCAGCATGGACGCTCTGTCTGTCTTTATATGAGTGTGCAATTATGTGTGTGTGTGCCTCGTAAAAACTGTACAAACAATCCTGAGTGACACACTGCCACAACTTTTGCCCTTTATCTTCTAACACTGGCATAAGAAAAACAAGTACACACGTGAACAAGCATTTGTGTGTGTGTGTGTGTGTGTGTGTGTGTGTGTGTGTGTGTTTGAGAATGTGTTCTCAGACGTGTTTGCAATGGTACCTTTGGCCTCTTTGTACTCTTCACAGATCCTTCTGACGGCCGTCAGACCCTCCTGCTCATCCCTTCCACCTGAAAGAGAAGGAGACACACACACAGATTAATACGTCTGACACGCTCTTAGAGTCTTTTAATAAAATACTGATTTTCTTTTTTTTTTTCTCAGTCCTGTGTTAGGGTTTTTCAAATGAAAGAGTTCTTGATACAACCATTGAGCCCTTGAGGGAAGACTATATGGTGCTTAAATAAAACAACCAATGAATTATACCATCAATTATGTATAAGATATCAAACAGAAAGTAAGCCTGATGGTAAATGAGACTATGATTAAAAAAACTAAATTTTCAAAGTAGCTGTATCATTCTGGAATTTGGCATTGAGAGACAAACTAGAATCAACCAAAGTAGAACTAACTAGTGTTGGGCAGACAAGTAGGATTTCCAGTCTATTAGTAAATTAACTTAAAGTGCATCAACCTTACAATGAGTAAACTGTAGCTGACAATACATAATGTGGGTCTATGTTTTTATAAAATTATTAACAGGCAATAAACATGTTCCAGATAGCACACTAGACACTTTTTTAAATATCTTATCTTTGCATACAAATGAACACTGCCTCTGTGAAAAAAAGAACATATTTAGAAACAGAGAATAAAAATATAATAAAGACACATGATGAAAGAAACTGAGTTGGTGACCCTCGTTTTCAAAAGAACCATTCCAAGTTAGTCGCATGTACACATAAGTAGGCCTGTCGCAATATGCAATAAAAACATTAATCGCATGATAAATAAAAATGAGCTCGATAATTTTTAAATGGAAATTATCGCGGCTGGAAAAAGTTTATTTATTATTTTTGATTGTTTCATTTTTATTGCAGTCCATTTTTTGTCCATTTTATTTATTGTTTTTGGTTTTGTTCATTTATTGTGGATATTTAAAATGGCTTCTTTAGAAATAAAGTTTATTGATCTTTGAAAAGGTGTATCTGCATTATTATGCCATTATCATTATATTAGATGAAAATGGTCTCAGAACGACAATATTAACGTTTATTGCAATCATTTCTGGGACAATTTATCGTCCAGCAAAATTTGTTATCGTGACAGGCCTACACACAAGGCCATCGACAAACAGACACAAACGTCATGAACCCACTTCTTACAAATTTGTGCCGACAATTAGTCAATTACGCAAATAGTCAACTGACAAATAATTGATTGACAAAATATTAGTCGACCCGAACATTAGCTGGTTCCGACTTCTCAAATGTGCAAATTTGCTGCCTACTAACATTCACCCTGTGAAAACACTTGCACATGTAAACTCTCTTTTCATTCACACAGATAGCCTACATGCACACTCATTTTCTCTCCGCGCACACACAGACACACTAATCTTGGATTATCACACAGGCCTTTTCAAGGGCACAGCATCATTTTACCCTGATGCACTGCGATTCAGCCTGGGCTAAAAGATGCGGCTCTTCGGGTCACACAAACGCACAAATAAATAATTTTAGACAAATAGTTGCCCTTCAACAGGCTTCTCTGAGTCACTCTTCTTCACTGAGAATGCTGCATATCATTAAATATACATTTCTGCACAACTGGTTTCGGGCAGAGCACTCCATTAAAATAGCCACTGATTAAAAATGCCCCAAGGTATTATATTGCGTACTAAATATTTTGGGCTGGGGGTTAAAAATGTAACCTAATTAATTTACTTAATCTTGCAGCAGCTGAGCAAATGGATAAATGAGCGTGACACAGAATGAGAAAGTCCTTACATACACCTGTAGTAAATTCAATATTAATCTAAAGTCTGTGTGTTAATTAGACAGCTGAAGACACCACTTAAACTGTCTCATTCATACAATTTATCTGGTTTGGTTAAATTGCTAAATGGAACAGCTGAGTTACGTGTTTGAGCTATTTCTTGATAAACAACAGTTTATTCATACATCAAGTGTCATGTAACACATTTGGCCTCCAGAGCCTTTTTCTTCCAAATGCAAATGCAGTAACGTAGATTTTCGAAGGACAAAGATGTTTTCCTTTGTGAGTCCAATTCATGAATCCCGCATATCACCATGTGTTATATAAACCTACAATAATTGAATGGCACTTTCAGAGTAAAGTAATGAAGTAATGCATCCAGCTATTGTTCTGCATATGTTAAAGGCCGATAAACTTGTTTCTGTCATTAAACTCATGTTTGTCAAACAAATAAAGCTTATTAATTAAGCTTACAATTAATTCATACTGCACATTTGCTATTTGTGTACACATTTTAACTTTTCTTCATTTATTTTATTCTTTTCATGGAAGGATCTACTGGTTTTGCATAACATGCATGCTGTAATTCATATGATTCCAGTCACTCTATTTATTCCTTTCATATGCTGCAGCTGCAGAGACTGCATTTTCCAACACACATATATTTTAATTGTATTATATTATCTTAAAAACACTCCAAAAGGCACCATTTTAATTCGAAATCTACTTAAAAACACTTCAAGCACAATTGCACCCTGGTTAATATCCAACTGATATTTGACAGTGGAGAGGCTAGAGCCATAAACTCTCCTCACACAAGCACTATCACTCCACCTGAAATATGCATCCACTCCATTACCAGAGAGGGATCTACTTAAGCATACATATTCTCATTTCATAAATGATCTCAAGAGGCATGGATATTTGAAATGGAGATACACTCAGAGACCTGTGGGATCAGCTTCAATGCTGATAGAACAGTAACAGACACTTAACCAAGTTATTCAATTATTGATTTTGTGTGTGTAATCATACGTAGGGCTCAAGTCTGATTTATGTTCTGCGCAAGCTATCTCCAAGGATACTCTGACATTGACTTTGGGGTATACACACTGAATGAATAAAGCAGAGTTTTCTTCAAAGTTGTGAAGCTTGTGAACTGAATAGAAAACACAGTCTCACCCCAGAAGCGCATGGAAACATATTGCTGTTCTGTGCACGCCCGACTTCATGGAGGTGTTTAGATCATGCAGTGGAAGAGGGCTTTCATAAAAACTTTGCAAAAACAGAAAAAAGTGAACTTTAGAATGTCGTGGTATATGACAAGCTTTTGAATAGGTGGCTGTCAGTAATCAGCTTCATCTAATGTCTGTTGCTTATTGTGGTACTGTTCTAATTGGAATGCATAACACCACATTCCGTCCTTATACTGTAGACTCTGCCCAGTCAAGCAGCTGCGATATTAACAGATATAAATATTATTATCAGACGATGTTGGTATGTACGCTGTTCAGTCAGCTGATTATTTCCCAATTAATGGATTGATTGCTTTGTCTATAAAACATCTGAAAATAGTGGAAAAAAATGCTTATTGCAGTTTTCTAAAGCCCAGGGTGATGTCATCAAATCGCTCATTATCCCCAGACTAACACTTTGGAACAAATATTCAGTTTCCTCTTGAATGAGAAAAAAGTTCACATTTGAGAAACTGGAATCAGGAAATTGTTGACATTTGATTAAAACTTACATTAACGATTAATCAGTTATCAAAATAGTTGCAGATTATTTTACTGTCGATCGACGTGAATCTGAAGGAGTTCATTGACTGAGTCCATCTTTAGACATACAGAAATCTACAGCCACTAATGTAGTTCTTCATTTTTTTTTTTATTTCACTGTTGTGCAGTGGTATGCAAGCTTTTATTACACGCCATAAAACCAATTTCTTTTAAGACGTGTGAATAATCTGTAGGAAGAAATGGTTACAGACTACACTCACACTTAAGTTTGTATTTATACTCTATTGCGGTTGCAAGTTGAAGTGAAAATACTGCATGAATTTTATTTTGATTTATATGTTGTTTATTATTATTCTGTGTTGACAATGTATGCCTATAACCACTGCTGTCTTATCTGTGGGGGAAAAAAAAACAATATAAAATTGAAGAAATGCATGAGTAAAAGTTATTATGTCTTGCCAAAAAATGGAAAATATCTTTGTTTCTGCACAACTACAAGTCTTTAAGAGGTCTATGGTTTACTGATTTACAGGTAAGCTGAAACCAAACCCAGTAACCGCAGACTATGAACAGAGAATAAAGAGCAAAGCTTGATCATGTTGGTTTAAGTAGCTGAAATGACATCAAGCCCCACAGGAGTGTACATTTGAGGATATGCTAATGGAAGTTAGCGCAGCTGCCAGTTGTGGAGTGTTGCGGGGAGAAATCTTACAAGAAAAGATAAACATATATCCCCAGCACAACCCTTCAGACAAAAGAACAAAGCACAACAATACAATAAATTAAACAGGATGCCATCCTACCACTCCTGTCTCTACCACAGAGAAAACTACAGATGCAACCTTCAGATGCTGTGGGGCAGATTATGAATAGGCCTGTCACTGGAACAGATCAGTTGAATGGTTGTTGTGTACTTGTTAACCAAGCTTTGCTTGACAAGTTTGTTTTTGTAGGATTGTTACTGTAATAATACTTTCATATTTACATCTATGCAAAAACACACAACTGGGGTGCCCTAGTGACCTAGTTTCCTGTAAACTTTATAATGAAGACATATAATTCAAAAAAAAAAGAAACATTTTACAATCAAAAATCTTCAAGATTTTGGCTCTGAAATGTAGTCAGGAGTGTCTGGAAAAGCAAAAAAAAAAAAAGGCTTGGTTTCTGAAGGCCAGGATTATACTTTCTGTATCTGCGTAGCTGAGAGGGTCCAAGTGACGCATATTTCGTGACATGTCTGTGGACGTCCAAGCGGCACTTCAAATGTAAGACCATGTGGATTGTAAGCTCCACTGTCACACTGCTGTCTGTGTCAGTTTTGGATATCAGGAAATTCCGGTTTTAAGCTTCTAAGTTGGTAACCGTTGACCAGATCATTTCTGCAGATCAAAATTGAATTTTGCTTATGCTAAGATACACGCAAATGCCTCTGTGAACCTACACAGAGAAAGGTTATATGTAAACACAGGTTGCACGGGATCAGATGTGGAAATCCTCTGAATCTTAACGCGTCATGACGACCTGTGTGTCAATAAAAAGTACATTATACGCGTTGTATGTGGAAGTACAAAAGAAACAGCCCTGCTAATGTCTACAAATAACTGCAGGCCGGAAAAAGCATGTTTCAGCTATAAGTAGTTGGGAGATAAAGACTCTCTTTAGAAAGTGAATTTATTTTCTGCATTTGCAACACCACGACAAATCCCCACACAGAGAACCTGTGAAGCTAAACAGAGCTTTCCAACTAACTCTTGTACACACACACACACGCACACACACACACACACACACACCATAAATCTGCAATAAAAATTATTGCTCCAGAGAAACTTCCTTACCTTAGCTCACTGGAAACAACATGGCTACATCACACCAAAACTCTCTTACAGCAAGAGACTCTTCCTGTAACAGCCAGCTGTTATCAACAACACTAGCAAGCACAGATATGACAGCAAAGGGGTTTGAGATAAAAACATGTTCTCTGATCAAAAAGAGGCCTATTTACAGATTCATCAATGTGCACCGAAGGATTCACTTCAGAGTCTAGAGTCAGAGCAGAGGGCTCTAGAAAATGCTGAAGTGTGTGGAGGAGCTGAACCGTTAATCACAGACGGAGCCTTGAACTGCATAACATTAAGGAGGAAGACAGGGAAGACATCAGAGGTGAAGTGATCACCATATTTTAGCAATTGGCTCCAGGGATACAGGATGAGTGAGTGATCGATGTAGTACATCACCTTGGTAAGTAGGTACTTTATGGCACGTCAAGGAAGCAAGAAGGATATATAGATGGACATAAATATATATATATATGGACAATTGAAATTCATTCAGCTGAATCTATAGTATACACACACACACACACACACACACAAACACACACATACACACACGCTCTTGGTCTTCATTTGTTTAAAGGGGTGATAGAATGCAAAACCGATTTTACCCTGTCATAGTTGAATAACGACAGTTCGGTGGGTAAATAGGACATACATAGAAGCTCAAAATCCCATTGACACCCCTTTACTATGAAAATCTCATATTTTGAAACTGCCGCTGAAAACGGGCGAATCTCAACAAAGCTGGAAGCTTACGTAAGCATCCCAAGACCTGTACCTTTGTCACGCCCATCGGTGTATTAAGAGAACGGTCACGCCCCAACATTTACATAGGCTACACAACTGACCTGAGATCAGGTAGTCTTCTGAATCTAGGTTGCGCAGATCTCTGCTATTCCATTACAAAATTCACTTCTGAAACTTTTTTTAGCGAGAAATCAACTATTTAAAGCTAAAATATGAGCCGCTTTACAAAAATGGATGGCTAATTGCAAATTTTGTCCGACTGTGTGTCGGAGTTCAGCGGCCGGTGCTGCCTGTGTTGTTGCCTCGCCGCCTGGCCTGCCTTCCTTCACAGACCCCGGCCTGCGGTGAGGTAGATGGAGCTCAGTCATGGCTGGCAGCCCACAGCACTCCATACCCGCGCAAAGTCACTGCTTTTTGGGCTAATGGACTACCAAACGCCACTGCTCTGACAGAGCTCCAGGGCCTGCAACTCCCCTCTTTCTGCTAGCTAAATGCCTGGTGTATGTGAGTGAGAGCACGGTCAGCGAGCTTGTTACGCCAGCATTCTCTTACCACAGGTTCCAGTTAATCTTTTAATGTGTGTAATTATAATGTGTTGAGTTATTTAATCAAACGATTGGGGAAATAAACTCTGCTTGTCCGCGAGTCTCATTGATAGAGCCTGCGAATGGATGTATCTCTATCAATGAGAGCTAGCTAGCCTCCTCTTAGAATTCCTCTGAAATTCACAAATATTCATTAACTTGAAATCGGACACCGTTGTTAGCTTTATAAGACATTTAGGTAGATGTTGTATAAGTGGCGTGACGAAATTCAAACTGTAAATATACTCGAATTACGCCGAAAATGAAGCTAACTATCCGTGATTTGTAGCTACACATAGCTAGGATTGAAGGGACAGTCGCAGCTAACTAAACCCCTAATCTTCACAAATATTCATTAATTTGAAATCGGACACCGTTGTTAGGTTTATAAGACCTTTAGGTAGATGTTGTATAAGTGGCGTGACGAAATTCAAACTGTAAATATAGCTACTCTAGTTATACCGGCAGCTGACAGCCAACCAAGATTAACTGGAACTGTGGTAAGAGATTGCTGGTGTAACAAGCTTGCTGACCGCGCTCTCACTCTCACACACTCTCACAGCTCTGTCAGGGCAGCGGCGTTTGGTAGTCTATTAGCCCAAAAAACGGTGACTTTGCGCGGGTATGGAGTGCTGTGGGCTGCCAGCCGTGACTGAGCTCCATCTACCTCACAGCAGGCCTGGGTCTGTGAAGGAAGGCAGGCCGGGCGGTGAGGCAGCAACACAGGCAGCACCGGCCGCTAAACTCCGACACACAGTCTTACCAAATTTGCAATTGGCCATCAATTTTCGTAAAACGGCCCATATTTGAGCTTTATATAGTTGATTTCTCGCTTAAAAAAGTCTCAGAAGTGAATTTAATAATGTAATAGCCCGACGAACAATGTATAACTTTGCAGTGAGACCTGCTGTCGAGTCTCCAATGTGTTTCTATGTAGTTTGCTCAAACCAATCAGCGCGCATCTCATTCTAAATATTCATGAGCATACCATATTTGGAAGAAAAGCTCTTGTTCCAAATAGAGCCATATTCACAGGGTAGTTAAGGGCCTTATAAAACAGCATTCGGGCAATTTTCAGGCCAACCAATGTTACATACCCTATTAGGAGACCTTAAGGAACAGTGTAAAATACGCTATATAATAATTATATCACCCCTTTAACATATCAATCTTTTGATAGTAGCAGCTATAGAAGTGATAAAATAAAAGTGATTTTATTTTTTTTTATCATTTATTTGATCCTTTTAAAAGGTCATTAATGTTCTCAGTTTGGTAACTTTCTTTATGAATGGCCTATTTGACAAGACATTTTCACCATGATTACCGTAATTTCCGAACTATAAGCCGCAACTTTTTTCCCACGCTTTGAACCTCGCGGCTTAAACAATGACGCGGCTAATATATATATATTTCTTTTTTCAAAAAAACACATTCAGTGACGTGCTCAGATTTTTGGCGGCATGAAGCTTTCATTAGACCAATGAAATTGCCGAACGGGTTAAGGTCAAACAACTTTTTTGTTTACTGTTTAGATTAAATCGAGCGCGCTCAAACTTCCCATCATTCTGATTACGGTAGTCATTTTGTCACCCTCATCATGGCAAAGACATGGAGAAATGCATATGATGCAGCTTTCAAGTTGAAGGCGATTGATCTGGCTGCTGCACGGGAGCTTGGTCTTAATGAGTCGATGATAAGACGTTGGAAACAGCAGCCTGAGGAATTGACTCACTGCAAAAAGACAACTAAAGCTTTCAGAGGGAAGAAAAGCAGATGGCCTGAACTAGAAAATGAGCTCGAAGACTGGGTCAACACACAGAGCAGACAGCCGAGGTGTTTCAACTGTGCAGATCCGACTGAAAGCCAAAACAATTGCCACCGCAATGAAGTTTGAGGATTTTAGAGGTGGACCATTGTGGTGTCTCAGATTTATGAGACGTAAAGGCCTGTCCATCAGGGTACGGACGAGTCTGTGTCAGCAGCTCCCTCCCGACTACGAGGAAAAAGTTTCAAACTTCCGCAAATTCACTGATGCAAAGATAGCGGAGCATTCCATTGACCCGCACGACATCATAAATATGGATGAGGTTCCTCTGACGTTTGACCTGCCTCTCACTCGGACTGTCAACAGGAAAGGCGACTCATCCGTCACGCTGAAAACAACTGAGCATGAAAAAACGCACTTCACCTGTGTTCTGAGCTGTACGGCATCGGGAGAAAAGCTTCCACCGATGGTGATTTTTAAACGCACGACGATACCAAAAGAAAAATTCCTGAGAGGAATTGTTGTGAAAGTCAACAAGAAAGGATGGATGACGGAAAGCCTAATGCATGAATGGCATACGGAGTGTTACGGCAAGCGACCGGGAGGATTCTTTCACAGGAACAAGGCATTGCTCGTTTTGGACAGCATGAGGGCCCACATAACAGATTTGGTGAAAGAAGCCATCAAGAGGACAAACTCAATTCCAGCTGTGATTCCTGGGGGCACAACAAAGTATTTGCAGCCACTCGACATCAGTGTAAATCGTGCATTTAAGGTGGCGCTCCGTGTTCAGTGGGAGGCTTGGATGAGAAGTGGGGAGTAATCCTTCACTAAAACGGGCCGCATGCGAAGAGCAACTTATGGTCAAGTCTGCCAGTGGGTCCTGACAGCGTGGAGCATTGTCGAAAAATCCACTATCATCAACGGGTTTCGAAAGGCTGGACTGCTGCGTGTTGAAGAGGGCTCAGCGGGGGATTTGCCTCCGGATGAAAGTGACAAGAGCGACAATGAAAACGATCCAATATCGGATGAAGCAATTCTGAGGCTATTCAACTCCGACAACGAAGGAGATGACTTCAGTGGTTTCAGTGCACAGGAGGAGGAAGATAGTGACCACTGATTTTCTTGGTAGGCTACTGTTTACTGCTAATTTTGTATTTTTTGTTACAAGCCGTGTTTCGTTAAAGCCTATTTATTTTTGTTACAACCCGTGTTTTGTTAAAACCTGTGCAAAGTTCATTTGTTTCAATGTACCGGTAGGCAACTGTGGCTTATAGACATTAATTAACTGAACAATACCAGAACCTTGTTTATACAAATAAGCCTCTCATAATCCTAAATTTGCATTTACGGGGTGTCAAGAAGCATCTGAATGCGCTGTTGACCGTCTAATACTAATGAACAATCTCTGACAGCGACAGGCTTTTAAGTAGGCACACACAGGATACCTTTAATATGACTGGCACTGCAGGGTCGTGGTTTTGTTTACCAACAATACACATTACTTTATTATAAGATACATTTGTAGCGTAGTAGCTCAATAACCCAACCAACATGGCTTATGGATCCCACTCTGTTCAGCTAAAGGATTTCACTGTGTTTTCCCACTCAACCCTTTTGGATTCCAGCCATGCAGATAGTTTTTGCTTTCATTGTCCAGAGTGTAAGATATCTACCACTTAGATTTCCACAGACCTTGCTGGCAACAGTTTTTAGGTAGAAAATAATGTAATAATAAAAATAGTAAAAAAAAACAACATCCAGAGTGAGTTCTGTGGAGTATCCTATATACTTGCGACCAGTGTTTGGAAGTTATTTTGAAAACATAATTCATTAATAATTGCTCATTGCTCTTCTAAAGTTGCGAAACTGTTACCTACCTGTTGCTTAACAAAAAAATAATTCCCTTTATTTATTATCTTACTTTTGTGTTACTTTCTTAAAGTCTTACCATCGGTGAGCTGTCCTCTACGCAGCCTGAAAAGTCTTTTCACTTCTCCTTGTGTTACTGCTGCACAACTGGGCGAAACTAATCCCAGCACGGATTGAGGCACCATTAACTGTGACGAGACAAGACTCAATTCTGCCATCAGTTTCCCATCTGCATGCAAGTGCTTTGACAGATTGCTTTGTCATGTTTGCTGATATGCACAGGTGATTCTGACTGGGACACAATTTGCAGTATATGGTGATAATTTAATTGTTATGTAATACAAATTCGTGATGTGATGCCAATCCTTCTGTGTAAAATTGTAATTTTGAATGGCCATATACATTTGTAAATTTGAATGTAAACACGTGGAAGCCAACTCTTTATATCACGTGTGTTGATGTGTGTCCTGTGTATCTCCTGCCCTTAAGTCAGGTTTGAGTGTCAGTGGTGTGGTGCTTGCATACTGTACCTATAATAACATGTACCCCCAGTCTGGCCATGTGGCGGACTACCTCATAGCCGATTCCCCTCCCTCCTCCTGTCACTATGGCAACCTTGCCATCTTGTCTGGGCATCACTGGCAGAGGCAGAAGAGGACACGCAGATATCAGGGACAATGTCTTTGATAAGAAAGCTGCTTCAAGACAGGCCGCTATTTCAAGACACGAGAAGTCCAGGGTAAGACCTGTAGATGGTCTGTAAAACTTAGATGAACTTTATCTGGGTTTTTACATGTTTCTGGGTCAAAATTTAAAATTAAAACTTGTTTTTCATTTGTCGCTGTTCCCAATGTTTTTGTCACTTTTTCCCATGTTTTTGTCACTTTTTCCGATGCTATGGTACTGTATGTTCCTTATCGTTCTTAAAGAATTTTGTATCCCACAGTTTCACTGTGTGGCTATTATAGATCCTTAAATTACAACTTTTTTGGGACTGGTGAACTGGCTAAAACTTGTGAAAACATATGCTAATTTAATAATTAAATTGTTGCAGTATATGTCCTCTGTAATGAAATATATCATGCTTTTTGCAAATAAGTTAGCATCACAGTTAATAACAATTCATGTCAATTAAACACAAAGTTTTTTTTAATGCATGTCTGTTGACCTAGCATTACGTAATTTAGCCACCACCAATTAGGATACCAAAATATTCCTATAAAATTCGTGTGTATAGCCTAACTCCTGGAACACTATTGAGTGCACAACTGGAGCACAAAGTCGCTGCACTGCACTTTTCTTTTAGCAATATATTGTATTACATTGGTTAATAGTCGGTTGTGCAACTTGTGCTGTTAATCAAGCGTCTTCATTGACCTGCAGCCGAGATACGTCCTGCGTCTGTTTACCAAACTGCGTTATAAAAAGTGGAAATTTAAACCCACATCAATTGGCGACAAATGGAGACCCTTTCAAGAACAAACTTTGAGAAGAAGATGAACCATTAAGCTATTCTGATGAATTCGGCAATGATAACATACACAACAACGCTTTCTTTTCCTCGTGTTTCGACTTTTACACTTCTCTCTAACTGGCGTAACGTTAAGCTAACGTTATCTTTGCTAGCAATAACGCTACGTTAACTTACTGCACCACGGTGACAGCCCACACGAGATGGAAATTACTTCTAGCTAAATACCGGTTATATATGTTATTTATGTAACATACCTAGCTAGTTAGCTAGCTAGCTAGTTACTACAATGTACCAGCGTTCATGACTCACAAGACCATAACCGTTACGGAATGTGACACTGTCAAAGAAAGTGCACCACAGCAACTTATTGGGAGTTGAACCAACCTGGCAACCTGAAAGATCTGCTGAACAGCTGAACCAACAGAACCTTCAAACCAAGCAGGTAAAGTTTGATAATTGGTAGAAGATAAGACCGGATAGCTGATAACATCTCTGCCGTTCGGTCACGGAGTGAGCAGTGCAGAGGAGCAGCAGCAGCTCCGGGTAAAAGGGGCAGTTCCGTCTATGGGATACGTTCCAATATGAGGTCGTCCATCCTCGCTTCCCTTCTTGTAGTACCTTTCAAAAAATATTTACAACAGACAGATAGTGGAGGATGTTATTTCGGAACCTATTCAACACTGAATAAAAAAAAAAAAGGATTTTCTTGTTCTGGCAGCTCCCTGACTAGTAATAGAACTAGTGAAAAGAACTAATGCCAGCCATCACTTATCTATAGTGGTGGAATTACTGTATGATGGAGAGGACTCGTCGCTGCTGCTTAGCTGCTTGATGTGCCATATGACTCTTCTCTGTAGATCCATCCAGCGTATTGCTCCCTTCTGCTAACTGACTACCTCATTAACTGCTGCCATAGAGGTCACACATGACAGAAGCAACAGAGGCACAACACACTAGTTTGATGCATCATTTCCCTGGATAGGCTTTAAAGAACATGTTTCTGGAGCGGTGTAGCTCCTGTCTGCAGCTCTCTCCGGCTGCACCAGGGGCTGACTGGTGGATGTTAGGTTTTCCTCTCCTGGGATCACTTGAGTCCATCACACCAGTCTACTCTTATTACCATGCTGCTGTGATAATTAGTCAAATAGGACTTCAGCTGTGAAAAAGACTTTAGTTTTTTAAGCCATCTGATCACTGATTCTATATGATTTAAGCTAATCAGTCATGATGCATGAAACTATGATGTGACTCAAATTTGTTGCATGTAGCCTATATATCTACATGTATTTTCCATACATAAATTTTTTAGATTTAATAATTATTAAATAAAATAAATAATAAGAATAAAAATGTCTAGCACGTATCGTAGGACTGATTGCAGCTTCAGTAACGGAGTGAAATCCAGAGATACGCTTCTGACACTTCATGTCACACTATGGCTTTCAATCAGTATCAGTACACCCTACTGAACATCTTGGACATTTCCCTAAAGAATGAAATGTCAAGATTACTTTTTTTAATAATTTAATCTTTTGAGGTTTACCATGTTTTCTTCAGTCAAGTTTGTCACTTCCACTCTAGAGCCCCCTGACACTTTAGAGAACAGTGATTGTTGGACCAGATGGAGAATAGTCTTCACTATGGTAATAGTAATAAACATTATAATAAACTGTGCTTCTCAGCTGTTTCAGTGCTTGAGTGATCACCTTTTGCGAAGATGCTAAAATACTACCTTTTTAAGTTACTACCTGTGTGTACATGGAAGTTTTTAATTACATGAGCAGCTATATTGAATACAAAAAGTAACAAGTAACCAATAAATACCAGACTTCACTTATGAGAGGTGATTATCACACACCACAGGACTGAATGTTTGGCCCAACATTTTTTTGACCAAATCAGAACATCATTACGTTTACCTTTAAGCATAATATAGGAGCTATTTTCTACAACACAAATCTGAACAGACAACCTACTGCTGTGATGGATGTGATGCTGTGTTTAACTCACAGTGCAGGAGCCAGCTGAATTATCATTGGCACTCAAAGTAGGCCAACCAAACTCTCCATGTCTTTCTTTTCAACTAAATTACAAGTCTGTTAAAGACAGCTTTGGGGCATTCATTATCACTTTCCTTTTTTTCTTTTGGCAGGGAAATCATTAGCATTAGTTTGAGTCTTGCCCACTATCCAATAGTTACGTAATGTCCGGCTAAAACAGCAGCGCTGACAAGCAGTTGGCCTCAGTTATTAAAGTCTGCTTAGAAGGCAGTTAAATGAGCAACAAAAAGAGACTGTGTCATCACCACTGCACTGATGGAGGCTGAGTTGTGGAGGCTGTTAATGCAAGCTCAAAGTGTGTGTGTGTGTGTGTGTGCGCGTGCGCACGCGCGCGTGTGTTCTGCAGCAGCCTGAGAGGTTGGGGGGTCAGCGAGGCGAGCTGGCCTGCTATTGTTTAAAGGAAATCGCATCTCACGCATGACTATGAGATGATTATTTGGGATGATGGGACATCAGGGAGACAGTCCTCTACGCACATAAACACACACACACACACACACACACACACACAAATAAAGATTTGCCTAACACACAAGACATGCTGGGAACAGGACATGACAGGGGGGTGTGTTGATGTAAATAACATGAACAGCATTAAAATAGCTCCAACCAACAGTCACCTAGTCTTATATGACAAGTGCTGGCTGGCTGCAAAGCCCAACATGTCTTGTTTGTAAATCCAGGCTGACAACAGCTCTACAGAATCTCTATATGTGTGAGTATGTGTGCATGCTGCCAGTTAAAATAATAATCTTTATTTCATGTTTCACAAAAATGTATTCCTGGTGAGAAGAGAAGGTAGTGCTGGTAGTTGGATAATTTTAGCAGCAATGCCACTAACAGTTTTCAAGTAGGACGGTTTTGACAAGCTCTTCCTTTACGCTTTACCCCACATTTGTTTTTGTTACTGATCAACTGGGGAGATGGCAGGTGAAGTTTCATATTGGGAAGAAAGGGGATTTTCCAGATGTGTCACATGCAATTTGGGCTCCAAAGTGCAACAGCTTGTGTGAATTGATGCTGTCTTTTTCTCCCAGTTTGAGCTGCCTCTTTCAGAGCTTTCCCTGGGAAGTCTCTTCCGTCTAAGAAGCAGGCAAACAAGAAGGACTCACAGCTCATAAACTGAGCCAGAGCTGCGAGATACAGTGTCCAGCCCCTAATGAGACGGCAGATGTACATGTATCATGTAGGAAAGACAAGCCCATGGGGAATGCCCATGGTTTGTTTGTGTGAGTATACCTGGTTTGTGTAAATAGCAGCAGGTGTATATCTGTGCGTGCTGGTAACTGTGAGGAAGATGAAGAAATGCCTAAAGAAAGTATTTCAAGCAAGCCACCTACTCTATATCACTGTTGATGTACAGTATGTGTGTCATGTGTTGTTGTGTGAGAAAAAGAGGAGGGAATCAGTTACACCAATGTTTCCAGTAAAACTGGGAAGTATAGGAGAGAGTTTGCAATAATTAAAAATGGGGGGGGGAGGTTGCAATAGTTAATTGGTCAGTATTGGACATTTTACTTATTTTCCTACATTTATTTGACAGCTGGCATTTTTAGCTGCTTTATCCAAAAAGATTTTACATGCATAACTGCAATACTTTCCATGTTTGAGCCAGTGAGCCAGTTCAAGTGTGCATACACCAAAAATAATGTTATTATTTAAACCTGTGCTTTAAGTATTTAAGTATTTGCAACTTGTAAAACACAATTCACAAATGAATGCAGAGCGATTTGTATCCGCAAATGCGTATCTGTGTCCGTGCGTTAGGGCTGTGCAATTAATTGAATTTCGATTTCAATTTTGGCTCCCAACGATCACCAAAATAGTATAATTGAGAAAAAAAGATTATTTTGCCATGTTCTGTTTTGCAAGAACACTCTTATTTTGTCTTCTGAATAACACGCGCAAGCGCACGCGCACATCCTGCCCTCCCAAAGCCAGTCAGGGAGGCAAGCTTATATACTGTCTATGGAGGCAAGTCGTGTGCATATCATCCGCTGGAATTTAAAAACTCAGCGCGAGTAAAGATTGCAGCAGCGTTTGGTGAGCAAAAAAAGGCAAAACCAACTCAGTTGTCTGGGAACAGCTAACGTTAGCTAACCCTGCAGTCCCTCTGCCTTTGCCCATATATATATATATATATATATATATATATATATATATATATATATATATATATATATATATATATATATATATATATATATGTATGTATGTATGTATGTATGTAAATTTCCTTCTATTTGTGTGGGTACTGTTTTTCCGCGCCGTTGTTGTCAGAAGCAATTCGTGTCTCAAGTGACGATACCAGCGCTCTCCAGTAGATGGCGGTAATGCAACACTTATGGATGCCAACCGCTGTTAGACTACCTGAAGAAGCCTTGTCAAATGTTTCAGAGATGGTTGTTAGAATCTACTTGACGTTCTTCCGGGTAAGTTGATATTATTAGGACTTTGTCGTCAAATAAATTACATTTATGTTTTCAGCATCATTGTTGCAGTGCATTTGCAATTTGCTTTATGTTGTTATGTGACAGTGACATGTTCACGTTCTTGTAGCTTGAACAGCGATGCTAACTTAGCTCGTTAAAGTCAGCCCTGTAACATGGGCCTTACCTGGTCTTTGTATTCTGTTTTTTCGTGTTTGTCGAGTGGTGTACTGTGTGTACCTGCTCGTTCATGGCTTCCTTGCTTCCTGGCCTGCGTGCGTTTTGGACTACCTGTTTTTTTTTTCCGGTTTCAGAACAGCCGATATGAGTTGGTTCAATCAACTCCGAGTAGGTTCACGCGCGTGCACCTCCACAATAAAAAGGCAGCATGAATGGAGCCACGATTCTACGATTCACCATGGTAACAACCACAAACAAACGGGTCGGCGGAAATACTCATGTGCACATACAGCGAGTAAAAAAAAAAAGCAACACAGCAGCAAAAGAGAGAGAATTTGCGTGGGAGAAAATTGCTGCTAGAGTAAATGCGTATATTCCAATATAGTGTATATCATTTATAATCATAAGTATAGCCAAACATTAGGCCTACTGGTGAAATGGTATTGAACCTATAATCTATTTCAGTTGGGTGCAATCCTGCGGGCGAAAAAGTCCTAGTCCTAATTCTGAGGCTGCAGCACCATCATTATCAGAATTATAATCCATAATCTTTTATTTCAAAAGGTTTACATCATTCACCTGCAATACTGTGGAACTCCTTTTAAAAACGTTTAAAACACGTTTCAGAGTGATCGAGTCACTCTCTTCTGACGGCGCTTTGCTACAGTGGCTTTATTAAAATGCTCCGCATCACCAATGTTGTAAAGACAAATGGCGTTTGCAAAAAAACGTAATGCGACACATAATCTGCTGGGATGTAGAGCATGTCCACGATGGGTGACGTTAGTGATATGAGGACGTATAAGGTTATGTAGGCTACATAACTGATCGACTGGGAAGAAAAACGATACCGCTCAAATAGGAAGTTATCTGAAAATTAAAATGTCGGGGCTTCAATATCATCTCCCGACGTATGTTTAGCTCTCTGTGAAGTAAAGCAGCTTCTTCATCAATGGGATCGTAGACAAAAGGAAATGACATGTTTTGAGAAATAAAATGTTTTATAGTCTGCCTAACATGGTTAATAAACCAACATACCTTTTTTTTATTCATGCCGATAACAAACTGCGCTAAAATGCACCTGATACAGACTGAACGAATGAATGAGGAAATGAAAAGGCGCTGTGTCAGAGGGAGGAGACTGAGAGAAACTCGAGGTTTCTTGAAGAAAACCTGCTCCCGACTAGGTTAGGTTCACAGGCTCAGTTACCATAGTAACTGACTCTGAGGTGAAGTTACCTCTCTTTCTGAAACAGAAAACCCAGAGTTACCCTCATCTCAGGGTTAACAAACTCAGAGTTTTCACTAAACCTGCTTTCTGAAATACCACCCTGCTGGCTCCAGCTACATATTTACAATACAAACATGAGAGTGGTATTGATCTTTTCATCTAACAAAGATGATGAGTACTTCCGCTTGTTGTTTACAGGAAGTCAAGATTATTTGTATAAGCCAGTACATACAATGTCTCTGAGGGCGATATTTTCCCACAACAGCATGGGTTTCCAACCCAGCCCCAGCGCTCTATGAAGACAGAAAGGGAAATACTCCAAAAACAAACATTAACACTTAGATCAAAAGTAAGAGAAAAAATAGAAGAAACCTCAGGAGAGGCAATTCAGAGTGCGATGGGTGGGATGAGGCAGTGGACAGATTTGGTAATTGTTGTGTCGCCTCAGCTGCAGCCGCCACAGGCTTTCCATGGGGAGACAAGCCAAAGGCCAGCTTGTAAACATGAAAGTGAAACCTGAGATTTCTGCTTGTGTTTGCAGTGGGCAACTTCACACAGCATATAACAACATCCTGGATTCACATCCGGTCTGGGACTCATGTCCCTCTTTTTGACTTACAGGCATTCACAACAAATCAAGTCACAAATGCCCCAAAAGTAGTCTCGCTTTGCCCGAACCTCCTCCAAAGCGAGCTGAAGGAGGAAGCATTCGGGGATGGGGAGGAAAATGTGCTCTGGTTTTATGGTATTTCTTTAAACCAATCAGAATCGTCATGGGCGGTGCTACACTCCACACAGAGCCGCTGTAAAATAGTCGTGCGAGAAACTCAGATTGGACAGATAGTCTAGCTTGCTGTCTCAATTTACCCTGCAGAGATCTGAGGATCTGAGTTAACCATAGTCCTCATAAATCCACCGAATTTAACATTCCAGCACAAAGAAAGCAAAAGTAACTCACAAAGTAAGCATGCATGAGTTGTAGATTTGTTTAGATTGCTTGTATGTGATAATGTGCTACTATAAGGTTCTGATAAATAAATCTGAGATTTTTCTTTAGCCGTTATAATAGCTGCACTTCTTGAAAACCCATTGAGGCTTTCTCTTACCTATAATGTAATGTTACTGCGAGCTTCACACAGCTTTACAGAACTCATCAATATGTAACCTTCTTCCACTGGTCTTTGCTTCCAATTTTCAGGCTCAACTCCAACACTTGAATTACGTTTGACGGAAGGAATGGACCATGCAGGTGCATAATCATGCGTCCTTTTATATATGTAGTTTAAAATCAAAACAAAGGCAAAGGCATTTCCTAAATACTATAGATAGTTCCAAATTCAATATGGTCTAGTTCAATTGTCTGTGGATGCTTTTTAGTTAGAAATATCAATTTCCATGTGCCTGTAGATGCAATTATTGTGCAGAAATTTGAGTATTATGCATGCAAGTTTTGTGTGCTATTAATTCATCATGTTGGGACGAGTTTGTGTGTGTGTGTGTGTGTGTGTGTGTGTGTGTGTGTGTGTGTGTGTGTGTGTGTGTGTGTGTGTGTGTGTGTGTGCGCGCGTGCTTATGTTTATCAAATAGATCCTAACACTGTTTCTCCTTATTGTCTTTAGGGAGTAGATGCCTTTCCATTAGTAGATGTAGAATGAGGAGCAGTGGGAGGGATATTTGCTTGCACCAATTAAGTCTGTCATTAACTCCGTGCAACACTTTCACACACACGCACAAACAGACACGCACAGTATTTAACACATTTAATTTAACAGTCTGTGATCCAGTGTGTGTGCCTCTGTTTCTGTCTGAAACCTGTTGTGAGTGAGAAAGGACTGTGAGGAGTCTCTCTCATTCTTGCTCTCTCACTTTCTGTCCCTTACTTGAGGGCTATGTGCACACAGAGAGACTTTAAGGTGGTGTGTGTGACTGTGCGTCACACACACATACAGTCACACATTTTGTTTTGGGTGTGTGAATGTGTCAGAGAAAATGTAATCTGAATGGGATGCCGCCCCCGATTCTAGTGGTATATGTGTGACAGTAAGATCATTAAAGCATTTAATACAAAGTCTCCACTAATATTACCTTCATCCACCTTAAATCACAGCTGATGAGGGCTGGAGCAGTTGGGGTTATTGGGTGGCAAACAACACTTTTGGCTAGATTTAGCTATTTAAATGTGACCATTTTCAAACTAAGGCCTTCCCAATAATTCAAAAACACTGTAGTATTTCTCTATGAATTTCATACTAAGTTTAATAAGGGGGGATAACATAATTGCATGAAAGATGATAAAAATAATCTCATTATAATTAATACAAGTTACAGTTTTCCCATAGGAAACCAGTGCAGGTGATAAATATATAATCACACACCACATCACATCTGTTTTATGAGAAGTGGTTGATACAGACAGGACCAGATGTTAAATAAAGACAACAGCAATAATGCATCAGTATAGCTTTAGATTCGCTAATGTTTACCAGTATTGATTGAACTGTCCACCTGGCCAGATGGATGGCGGTTGTGTTTTATGTCTAACGTGGTGTTTCCCTCCCAGCCTGCGCTGAAATGCTAATAATGTATGTTGTTTGGGCTGGAGGGAGTCCATTACGGTGACTGTATCACATCTTTGTCCATCAAGGGACACACACTGGGGGAATGTCGACAAAAAAGGAAGGAAGAGTGAGTGAGAGGGGGAGAGGCCTGCACGCATATTCTGGAAAAAGTGTGTGTGTGTGTGTGTGTGTGTGTGTGTGTTCAATGTGTGTGAGTGTGTATTGAAACTCGTACACAGCAGACACGTGTCACCTCAGCTCCTGTGCCGTCAAGCTAAACTGACATAAACAGCCCCAGGCGGCCCTATCAGAGATGGACTTTACATAACGGCTGAGTCACACACAATCTATTTTTATGGCTTCAAGGTGTGTGTGTTTTTTTTTTTTTTTTTTTTTTTTTTTTTTTGGGTTGTGTGTGTGTGTGTGTGTGTGTGTGTGTGTGTGTGTGTGTGTGTGTGTGTGTGTGTGTGTGTGTGTGTGTGTGTGTGTGTGTGTGTTCCAGTGTTTCAATCTTTCTGAGAGCAGATTTGAGTTTTAGACCTTTAGAATGAGGGTATTTTTGTGCCGTCATCCTGACCAAGCTTCACTCCTTTAAAGCGCCGTTTGAGAACTCGGACTTGGTTTTGAGGTTAAGGTTAGAATAAGGATCAGCTAAAGGGAGGCTGGGGAATGTAAGTCTTTTTTAAGTGTTTTTGGGGAACTGTTTGCCTTTGTGAGAGTACATTCGAGAGCTGATAGGAAAGGAGAGGAGAGAGAGAAGGGGGATGTGCAACAGGATGCCCCAGGCATGTAGTGCTGATAGTAGTGAATAAGTCAGGGTGAGAAAAGGTGTCAAAAATGTGAAGTTATGTGAAGTAGAAAAAGGAGGCACACAATAAAAGCAGTTGATGTCTGCCCAGAATTCCTTTATTCCTTTATTTGCATCTCCATTAGCTGCTAACAATGTAGCAGCTACTCTTCCTGTGGTCCACAGAGAATACCTGTCCTCTGTCTCTTTACTTGTTATGATGAGTAAACAGTAGTATAGGCCAGGGATTTTTGAGGTTGATACCATAATCAATATTTTAAAAGTTTACATGTAGTAGAATTGTGCCTTAGATATGTAATGAAGATGACATTTTACTTTATTTGAAAAATACAGTTTCTTGTGGAGAAACTAATGGCGATACTGTTTCTAAACTAAACTAAATTCAGATGATTTATCATTTGGACTTCAGTAAGTAGTGAGCACTAAGGAGTTAAAGTGATGGTTCGGAGTAGTTTCACCCTAGGGTCCTTTGCACCATGACCTCGAGCCAAACACCCCCAGAAGCTTTTTTCACCTGGTGTGGAACATTGGGGATTAAGCATGAGCGTTATCAGTGATGAAGTTGATTGACTGGCGTCTTAATCGATTACTTCACTCGAAATGATACAACTAAGTAAAATAGGTTTTATATATAAACGATGGATTGTAAAGTTTGTAGTATACCAGAAGTTTATTAAATAACACTTGCCTGCTGGCTTCTGCTCTCTGTTGTTGTTGTTGCTGTTATGAAGTTAGTTAATTACAACAACCAAAAGAGATGCAAGAAAAATATTATTTATATTTTAACTTATTTTTAAAAGTGAAGTGCTGTAACTAGCAGGAGACAAGTTATAATTGAGGTAAGTTTGGAGACATTACCTTATTTAATCATTAAATTAATAAATATTTTTGTTGCATCTCTTTTCGGTGTTGTAATTTGTAGACGGCCCTAAGCACTCTTACTGCCCGGTAGTAACAGCAGCAGCAGCAGCAGAGACGAGAAGCCAGCAGGCAAGTGTTATTTACATAAACTTCTGGTGTACTTACAAACTTTCCAATCCATCGTTTTATGAGTACATAACCTATTTGTACTACTGTAGACATTTGGTATCATTTCGGGCATTATTAGTTGGGTAATGTTAAGAGACACTTCGGATCCATTAGCCCCTGCGCTAAGCTATTCAGCTGATAACGCTACGCTACGTTAACTCGTCCAATGTTAGACACAGGTGAAAAAAGCTTCTGGGGGCGTGTTTGGCTCGAGGTCATGGTGCAAAGGACCCTAGGGTGAAATTACTCCGAACCATCACTTTAATACCTCCACTGAGGCTGTTATGTTAATGATAGAAAATGTTTAGAAATTGTAATCTGCTTCTGGATATGCATTAGAATATAAACAGTTATGGAACAACTATACTTGCCCCAGTGCGGTAGTTCATGTGAAAAGGTAAAAATGCTCTATATCACGAAGGCCTTGTTAAAATCCCTAGACCTGTATCTGTTCCAAATAGTACTCGCTTCTTCCTTGGCCTATGGCCTAACTTTCTGCAAGATATCCCACTCACTAACAAACAAACAAACATATCCACAAGCTAATAATGTTTTTAACAGAACCTAAAATTTATGGATGTAAATTAAATTAATTAAATGTAATTCACTTCAATGAGCACACAGCTATGAGGTTAGGATTAGTGTCTAGGAGAATGAATGTTGTCACTGGAGGGTTTTCAAAACAGAGAAACAAACAAAAACCGAACTCAAAAATGACACACCAGCATTCAATTATTGTCCTACTTCACTTTGCAACATATTCAAACTTGTTTTAAACATCTTTCAAACATTTAAAATATAAAATAAATACCATATATAAGATAATAACTGCTTATGTTTGTTATAGTATTTTAACAGTCTAATATATGTCATCTAAATTACCCATTACATTATCCAAATCACGCAAAGGAGAGGGTTACTAAATTCCATCTTGAATATAATGTCAAATATGAGAGTGTATTTGATTTGTATTTGATCTGGATTACTACACTCTAAAAACTCCTGGGTCAAAAATAACCCATTATGGCTTATTTTTTACCCAACTCCTGGGTTAAAAAGGGACCAACTAATTTCTGGGTTATTTCAACCCAGAAAATTGAGTTACTCTTTTTGACCCAACTTCTGGGTTAAATACTTGACCCAAATGTTGGGTTAAAATAACCCAGCAGTGTAGTTAATATAACCCAACTTCTGGGTTAAATACCTGACCAAATCTTTGGTTAAAATAACCCAACTTCTGGGTCAATAGAACAACCCCATTTTCTGGGTTGAAATAACCCAGAAATGAGTTGGCCCTGGGCACTTTTTAACTAGTGATGGGACGTTTGACACCGAGGCACCGAAGCTTGTATCACTTCCGCAAAGCACACTGGTTCGAAACCGTGTGTTGGAGCTTGTATCAAATTGAAATAAGCACGTGACTGATGACGTCCGAAGCTTCGAACGTCACTGAAACTCCAGAAGGGTTTGCTGAATTCATGTCGATACGTTCTTACCAACGGCCCGTTAGAATTCACTGGAATTCGCAGGGTTTATGAGTGTGGCTTGCAATTTATTTGATTAGCCTATTAATGGAAATTAGCCTACTTACATACACCTGTACGTAATGTTACGTAGCAGTAGAAGGTGGCATTGTTGCTGCAGTTTATTGAATTCATATTTAGCCTAATTAAACATACTTACATTCAAATCCTGATCACAGTAGTTTATATTATTATATTATGTTATATTCAAACATAGGCTTTATATTTTTAATTCCGTCATGTCATGTTCATGTCATTTAATTCAAGTTCAGTCAAGTCATGCCATATGCATGTGTCCATTCTGTCTCTTATAAGCTTCGTTTGGCTGTGTCAAGTTGATAGCCGCTGTTATTTCTGCTGACCACTAGATGTCACTGTGCTGTCTTCGATGCTTCGGATCATTTTGCAATACAATCAGGAAGAAGCTTCAGAGGCTTCACAAGGATTTGTTCGCCCATCACTATTTTTAACCCAGGAGTCGTGTCAAAACTAACCTAACTAGCTCCTCCAAAATTATATGGGAAAAAGAGGGATGACCCTGCCCAACAATTTATTGTAGTGGTTTGCATTTGGTAATAACATACAAATGGACATTGTTGTTGTTTTTTACAGCCATGAAATACAGGACTAAACCTCTGCATTCTCTTCTGACGCATCACACTCCTCTGTTATGGTGTGGTGGCCATTTCAGTAGATTTACTCACTAACATTGTTGTGGAAACACAATAAGCATGGAAACTAAATGCACATTTCCTGCATTACTTCAAATACTAAGTTACTCATCTAGTGTGCGGTGGTTTATGGGATGAGTAGTTCCTTTGCTCTGAAATGATGATATGTACATACGTTGTATCAACAGTCCCGCCCCTCCTCTGAGAGAGGGGGCGTTCTTCTTATACAGGGGTAGGGAGGGAAGGAGGTGTTTCTTCTTCCTCTTCTTCTGAATTTCTGGCAGACTGATAGGGGCAAGGGTTTAATATATGAACTTATTTCTTCTATTTTTTAGTTAATATATCCATGTTTAGAGGGTGTGTCACTTTATTTCTCCTACAAATACTGGTGATACTGTTTTATCATAATGTACACAACACACAAGTGTGATTGTTCATATTATAAACTATGTTGACATGATAATATAATAACTCCATAAAATACACCCCTCCAACAAAAAATACAATATATAACCCAGAAACTGGGTTGAAGAAATAACCCAGGAGTTTTTAGAGTGTATGGGTGTTACCTGGTGAAAAGTGAATCTGAAATTCCTCAGGATAATGCAGCCTACTGGGAGTTCAATGAATATTTTAACATTGTTTACATGTAACTATTATTTAACAGTAGCTATGTTTCCATCCACATGTTTTTATCCGAATTAAGTGATATTGAATGAAAAATGCCTTATGGAAACAGTAAAATTCGATTGAATTTCATGAATATCGACTCAAAGGAAATACGTTCGGTCTCATCGGATTTTCTCTTGATCTATATACGGCTTATGCGATAAACGCTGATGGAAACGTTATTTGCCGAATAAATTAATGAATTGCGATTAAGTTTTAGGTAATTTTATGGTTGCAACCCACCACAAAACGAGGAAGAAGTTCTAGTTCATTTCCGCCCAGTATTTCGGCTCTGTTTGCACACGACAGGTGTCAACAAAGACAGATGTAAGTGGACGAACGAGGAGACAAGAGACTTTTTGAATTTAATTTACAAGCAAAATATAACGGCTATTTTAGATGGCAAAAATCTAAGAAATGCCATAATTTATCAGGAACTCATGAAGGAAATGACCAACAAAGGTTACGACAAGCCGTGGGACGTCCTCCAGAGTAAATGGAAGGGGCTCAAAGCGATACGTGTCTCAAAAAAGAGAGTTGTCTCGCAGCGGTGCCAGAGGGAAAATAAAAGGCAAGTTCCACCTTTTTGATGAGCTGGATCAGATCCTCGGCCAAAGGCCTATCGTAGCTTCCTTGGCTTCTAATATTAACAACAACAACTATTGTCTAGCAAAACTTTGTCCGCAAATGTTTGCTTGAATGTTGTGCAATTCAGTGCGAAAATGAATGGAAACACCTTAAAATGTCTCAAATCAATTCGATATACCAATTTAATCGCAAAACAGCATGTGACGTCATTACGCACAGGTTTTTATTCACTTTAAAGCCGTCGGATGGAAACACACTTTGTCCAGCTTTATTCGCATGAGTTTTTTTTACCGAACTTCAGATAATACGATTGACAAGTGGATGGAAACATAGCTGTATGGGGACAATGCTTTAACTCAACGAGCCATGTTCAAGTCCCTGTACCATGAAATATCCACTCATACTGGAGTGTCCTTGAGCAAGACACTGGCCCTCCAGTGCTATTGACCCTGACTTCTGACCTCCAAGCAAGAAAAGAGCTTACATAGATCCAGAAACTTTATTGCTAATGTAGGAAGAAAAAAAATGTAATTCTAAATACTACAACTTTTAGGTTACATTTCCAGATTTTTAGTAAATCAATAAAGTTTTGTGTGAAAAGTGTGATATTTTAATTTATTTAGTAGCTAGACGTCGTTGTATATTTGATTATGGGCCGACTAATGATGGAGGTCTACGGCATTTGTAGCTCAATCAGTTTGCTAAATATTATTTTTAGCTGTTCAACACTTGATGGACAAATATTGAAAATGGAAGTATGCAAAAGAAAAGCATTATTGAATGTGTTTTTTTTTTTAACTGTCAGATGTTGATGCAGCTTCTGCTCTGTGACCTGAAACGCCACATCTCAGTAACCCAAATAGAAAATCCTGACCTTTACAGTCACATATATAGTTTGATGATGGGAAACCTCTCTGATTATCTATATTTATGAATGCAGTATAGGACTTTATCAGCATTGGGGTCTAAGTGCTGCGTGTCCATCCATTAAAAATGATTGGTGATAACGAATAGCTGATGGCAATATACACACACACACACACACACACTTTGTTATATACAGTTTATGAACATTATGAGGCCAGAATACGATAACAAATCCCCTCTCCACTGCCTCAGGCTTCAATAATTTACTTTTATCCCTACATATTTCATAACGTCAATCTCAACTGAACTTGAATCTATCAGTGTGTATTAACATTCAAGCATTCTGAAAGAAACCTTTCAGTCTGTGCCTGCCTGCCTCGCACACAGCATCACAGCTGATATTACTATGTTGTATATGTAGGATACACTGCGTATCACATGTATGAGTTATGACAAAAAAAGATAACATAAGAAAACCAGAAAAAATTGACTGCGTACAGCAGTAAAAGTTGGACAAAATTAAGGTAAAATCTGTTCATTGACATTTTGACAGTCCTTAATGATTAGAATTATTAAGTTTTTTAGGTCACACATACACCATTACCTCTGGCATTACAAAGTTAGTAGGCTACACTGCAATATTACAGTTTACACATGTATTTAATGAAGGAAAATATTTTCAATAAATTTGAGTGAATTTCAGTAATGCTCATGTAGGCATGCAAAGGCCCACACACACACACACACACAAACACAGACATACACACACACCTAGCTCTCTCCCATGCTGAGTCCCTCTGAGCCTTCCCTGCTCCACTTTTTTTTTGTCATTCTAGAGCATGTCAGTGTTTAACCCCCTCCCACGCTGACACACACACACACAAACACGCACAAATACACCTTTTTCCCTTCTTTCCACCTTAACACACAATGACGGACACACACACAGTCAATCCAGGGCACAAGTTTAAACAGACAAACACCAACAGTTGAAGCAGTTGTGTGCGTGTTGAGGGGTGATACAGAATGGTTGTATATCTACTCATGGCCGACAGGAATAATTTTGTAGTTTGGTCAAAGAGGGCTTCTGCCATCCCACCAGACTCTCTCCTTTTCTCCACGGGAGAAACACACAGCAGTTTAGGAGGCTGCTTGGTTCCATCCTTGCTGCATCCAGCATTTATAGGCTGCTTATGGATTTTGAACTAGAGTGTGGCGCCCGTAGTTCAAAATAAGAGGGTTTAAAACTTTTAAGCCTAAACCTGTACTTTCTCGTTGAGTGAGGGGAGATGCTCAGCTGTTTAAATCCTCAGGGGTGTTTAAGGTGGAAAATAGTGACGTGGCGTTCATAAAATAAAAAGGCGGCTAAACTGTGAGCTGCAGTCAGCGAATATCATTCAGCAATCAGGGATTGACTAACCCTTTCCCCCAGTAAAAAGGCCATCCTTTTGTTACATCAAGATGTGTAAGATAAATATTACAAAGATTCAGAGGAACCTAAAAAGATGAGCAAACTCTTTTGTGCAAATAAGTCATAGATAAACCTTTTTAAAAGCAACATGTCCTTGGTGTGTCCTTCACATCATCCACTTTAGAATGAGCGCAATTCCTTAATTTTCCTGGTTCTGAGTTGCTGTAAATTAAAACAAAATGTTTTCAGACCCAGATTAAAACTGGCATCATATCATATCTCACATGTCTAATAGCTTTATGGAACATGTGACAGCATGTAGGCATTGGGAGCCAACGTGCCTGAAATATTGAGAAGTCCTTCATTAAGCGTGGCCAATAGATGCTGTGTGTGTGTGTGTGTGTGTGTGTGTGTGTGTGTGTGTGTGTGTGTGTGTGTGTGTGTGTGTGTGTGTGTGTGTGTGTGTGTGTGTGTGTGTGTGAAAGTAAATGTAAGAGCATCTTCCTAAACTAAGATTGGACATAGCGTGTTGAACAAGCTCATGTCATGGGGGAATATAAATGCGCTATGCGTAAAAGCATTAGCGGCGTATTCATGATAAGGAGTCAAAAACACGGCACAAAACAGATTAGGAATAAAACGCACAGGAGCCAGTAGAGATAGGCTAATCCTGTTATCTCGTTTGATGTAAAATGCCAATGTGGAAGCATCCTCAGAGACCAAGATGAACTGAACATGAACTAATGCGGCTATAGGCTATTGGCAACCTCATGTAAACATTGATTGTTCTTGACCTTAAGGGACACCCACGCCGTTTACCGCAATGTCACTGGCGGTCTTCGTGCTCCATTAATTGAGAGCCCGCACACGCGCGCCCGCACCGTTCTCCGTTTTTCACCAGTTCGATATCCTCCTGATGACATTGTATCACCTTTGAGTATTCACTGTCAGTTACGATCCCGGGTCTGTAATACATAAACCGGCACTGATAGATGATCGCTGCCAAGTTGAACATAAAGGAATTTGGGGCTTCGGGATACCGGGTGCCGGTGGAGACGCACTTCGGTCATCACCTGCCTTCTAACCAGAGCGCATTTAACATTACGCACGACAGGAAAGCGCGCGTGTACACACACTAATACACACAAATATGCAACCACAGATGACATAGAAACACGCATACACATCAAGAAAGACAAGGCAAAAAGAAGACAGCAGACTTACGGGATGACCCTGGGCTCTGCGGGCTCCGCTGTGCGCCCCATTGTGAAATTCCTGTTATTCCCGTTGAATCCTCAAATGCCGTGGTCGCAGTCCACGTCTCTGCAAATGTACCAAAGGATCACATAGAGGATGAGGAGTATGGCGAAGATGAAGAGCGCTACTAGGATGGCCTTGGTCACCGGAGAGATGAACGACTGCATGTCAGGAGCGGAGCCGGGCAGAGCGGCGTGGGGCTCCGCGTCCGTCTGTCCTCAGTCTGTTATCTCTCTCGCTCTCCACCTCTCTTGTCCGTCGCTCCGGTAGCAACTGTTGAGGACGGAGCCCGGGGCTTTGCCGTTCACGAACACACACATTTAGAGCCTGACGCACATGCACACGCACTCCGCGACGCGAATTTCTACTGGCGCGCAACGCGTGGGGGGGGTTTCCCTTGCTAGAAGCGGCGCAGGAGTGGGCTGTCTGTCCCCAGATCCACTCTCTCTGGCTTCCTGTCGCACATCAGAAGAAACAGAATGATAACAGCCGCAGATCGTTCAAAGAAGGTTGCAGTACAAAAACCCGATGAAATTTAGCAGTTGGATGTTTAGATTAAATCCAGCAGAGACGTTTCTAGGACACAGCATGGAGAAGTCCTAAGTTGTGCGCCGAGCTTCTGACGGCAAACAGGTTGATTAGTATTCCTCACGGCGCTGTGTGTGTGTGTGTGTGTGTGTGTGTGTGTGTGTGTGTGTGTGTGTGTGTGTGTGTGTGTGTGTGTGTGTGTGTGTGTGTGTGTGTGTGTGTGTGTGTGTGTGTGTGTGTGTGTGATGGCACTGAATGACAGACTAGCATTTTATCACGACCCTCAACATCCCTTTTGCGGCAAAGCTGTCAGTTAAAGGATTAATAGTTGGATCCAGATGGTTTTTGCATTAAAACCACTTCCACTTGATCCGCTCTTTATTGCTAATTTAGATCTAGGCCTACATAGCCTATATGTAGGCTGTGTAATTCTTTTAAGGTTGCTACTTGCCTTAATGCACCCTTTAAAAAAAACACAATAATCCCATGAAATATGGTCTACAATTGTGGAAACTGTTGTCAAGTCCATGCCACCTACCGAATTGGATGACCACAAACGATTAAATGGTTCATTCTACCCAAAAGCTACATTCTGTCCAAAAAAAACAATCAAATAAGTCAAAACTGTTTTTAATTTGGCATTTCCACATAACACTGTTCTTTGTATAACATAACACTCAACAGTCAACAATTCCTGCAAGAGAGAGAGACAGAGAGAGATGCAAGATAAAAAGAAATTAAGTTTTATTACGTTACTTCCTGTTGACGTTCGAAGTATTGTCAAACAAAACGAGGCTAGCTCGCCCCTCCCTCCTCTTCATCCCGTCCCCTCCCCCTCCCTTCCGTGCTTCTGCGCACTAACCTCCCAACCCTCACCCCAAAATCCTTCTTGTCGGTTATTGGCTGAAACCATAGACTGTATAATATTAATAGACAAAGCATCCGTTTTGGCGAAGTGCTGCAAATGCGGAAGTGCCTTAAACCTGCATTATCTGAATTCCAGCAAGGAGCGACACGTGCAGTTGCAAAAGGAGGTCGGTTTCTGTAGAAGTCCATGAGAAAGTGATCCACTTCTCACTTGATTTATTACCTCAGTAAACATTTTCATAATTAGTTTAGGGTCTCAATCGCTAGTTTTAACTCTTCTGCAACACAGAATGTTCATTTTCTGAATTATGGTTTTGTTGATTTTAAAATGGGCGATAAAGCATGGGGTGTTTTAGGGTGTGCCTATGAAGTGATTGCCAGTGAAAGTGTGTAACATAACGTAGAGTGTGGGCTCCTCCCTCCCTCCTCCCTCTCGTCTAAAATCATCACATCTGGAAGATGCAGGATGGCTGTGCCCGTAACGGCAAACACGACGACTCATAGCAGATCTCCACAAACCAATGGGTGACGTCACACATGCTCTGTCCATTAATATTATATCTCTGGAAGATTGTTATGTTTCGTGGTGCAGGTTGGCCAGTTTGTTTTTGTTGCCATTTGTGGAGCCTGAACTGTCTACAGAGACCGTGTTTTTTTACAGTGTGTTCAGGGGACAGGCAGCTTGCAGATAGTGAGGAGATGTTTTCTGTATGTGACAAAAAAAATTGTAGCCTAAAAAAAACGCGTGACATCGCTTAGAGCACCTTTAATATTTGACTTTTCCTGACACTTCAATATTGGAACCCACATTATGAAGTAGGTAACAGCACTACCTTTTAACTGAGTGGTCTGCCTTCCTTTCTCATTTGTTTCCTTATAAGTCTGCAGAATTCCTCCACTTCACTGAAATAGTAAGTGGACAACATAATCACTGCTGGGTTATTAAACATATTGGTGCAACTTACAAAATATGCATTCATTACTACTTTTCAATTATGGTATGTCCAGCAGGGGACCCCAAACTTCCCTTTCCCGAGCCACATTAACTAGCTCCGACTGGGGGATCCTGAGGTGATCCCAGGCCAGGTTGGAGATATAATCCCCCTACCTAGTGCTAGGTCCCCTCCCAGCTTGACGTGCCTGGAGCACCTCCCTAGGGAAGCGCCCAGGGGGTATCCTTACCAGATGCCCAAACCACCTCAACTGGCTCCTTTCAACGCAAAGGAGTAGTGACTCTACTCCGAGTTCCTCACGGATGACTGAGCTTCTCACCCTATCTCTGAGGGAGACGCCAGCCACCCTCCTAAGGAAACCCATTTCGGCCGCTTGTACCCTGGATCTCGTTCTTTTGTAGGTGAGGGTAGGAACGAAAATTGACCGGTAGATCGAGAGCTTTGGCTTCTGGTTCAGCTCTCTTTAGTCACAACAGTGTGATAAATTGAATTTAATACTTCCCCCACTGCGCCGATTCTCTGACCAATCTCCCGCTCCATTGTCCCCTCACTCGCGAACAAGACCCCAAAGTATTTGAACTCCTTCACTTGGGGTAAGGACTCATTCCCTACCTCGAGTAGGCACTCCATTGGTTTCCTGCTGAGAACCATGGCCTCAGATTTAGAGGTGCTGATCCTCATCCCAGCCGCTTCACACTCGGCTGCGAACCGATTCAGTGAGTGCTGAAGGATGATGCGATCAGGACCACATCATCTGCAAAGAGCAGCGATGAGATACCCAGCCCACCGAACTGCAAACCATCCCCACCCTGACTACGCCTCGATATCCTGTCCATAAATATTACAAACAGGATTGGTGACAAAGCGCAGCCCTGGCGGAGGCCAACCCTCACCTGAAACAAGTCTGACTTACTGCCGAGAACCTGGACACAGCTATCGCTTTGGTCATACAGAGATTGGATGGCCTTGAGAAGGGACCCCCTCACCCCATACTCCCGCAGAACTTCCCACAGTATCTCCCAGGGGAACCCGGTCATGCGCCTTCTCCAGATCCACAAAACACATTTAGACCGGATGGGCATACTCCCAGGCTCCCTCCAGGATCCTTGCAAGAGTGAAGAGCTGGTCCGTTGTTCCAGGACAGAATCCACATTGTTCCTCTTCGACTTGAGGTTCGACTATCGGCCGAACCCTCCTTTCCAGCACCTTGGAGTAGACTTTACCAGGGAGGTTGAGAAGTGTAACCACCCCGGTCTGCCACTCCTTAGGCACTGTCCCTAACTTCCACACAATGTTGAAGAGGCGTGCCATCCAAGATAGCCCCTCCACACCCAGAGCTTTCAGCATTTCTGGATGGATCTCATCAATCCCCGGGGCTTTGCCACTGTGGAGTTGTTTGACTACCTCAGCGACTTCCACCAGAGAAATTGACGACAATCCCCCATCATCCTCCAGCTCTGCCTCTAACATAGAGGGCTTATTAGTTGGCTTTAGGAGTTCCTCAAAGTGCTCCTTGAAAGTCTGTCGGACAGGGGCCTCCTCCAGACGTTCCCAATTTACCCGCACTACCCATTTGGGCTTACCAGGTCTGTCCAGAGTCTGAATGAAACGATTATAAAATCGATCACTGACCTTCAGCCTAGGGTGCTCTCGTCCACCGGGGTGAACTCCAACGTAGCGGCGCTCAGCCGGGGACTTGTGAGTATCTCCACACCCGCCCAGCACCTCACACCCTGGGCAACTCCGGAGAAGAAAAGAGTCCAACCCCTATCCAGGAGTATGGTTCTAGAACCCAGACTGTGCGTAGAGGTAAGCCCCACCAAATCTAATTGGTAGCGCTCCACCTCCCGCACAAGTTCCGGCTCCTTCCCCCACAGAGAGGTGACATTCCACATCCCCAGAGCCAGCCTCTGCCGCCCGGGTCTGGTACGTCGAGGCCCCTGACCTTCACTGCCACCCGTGTGGCAGTGCACCCGACCCCAGTGGTTCCTCCCACAGGTATGTGGGTTGCGCCCATGAAAAATTTGCCAAATCTTCTCTGCCAATGCCAAACAGCATATTCTGACACTGACTCGTTTGGTGTTTGGTGGATTCGATAATTAAAGTTTGAAGAAACAAGACATATTGGCAATTTAACAATTTATTCATTTCACAAGGCAAATTTTTCATGGGCGCAACCCACATACGTGCAGCTGCTCATCTCACAAATGCATGTTCCTTACAAATGGGGCACCATTTGAAAGGGAACTAAACAGGCTTTCCAACAGTATAAGATGTATTGTCAAAAAGCATTGTCACCACAGAGAAATAATCTACCAAACACAAATTTCCTTACTTTTTGTTCTAAGTTTATTAAGAAAATGGGAAAATCACACATTATTTGTTGACTTTGAATGCTGCCACACTGCCCAGAAGCCATCAATCCCCACCCAGGTCTGGGTCATGGTTACACCAATACATGTAGATAAACCTGATAAACCTGAACACTAAATCAACCCTACTACACTAAAACCCAGGAAACATAAATGCACACCCAAACATTACCAGAACATCATTAAAACATACTTCGACGAAGACAGGAACCATTCAGAACACAGTACCACGAGTCTTTGCAGTGCTTCAGCGCAGACTACAACGGCGTCCTGTCGGCCGTTACAGTATTGTGCACACAACTACGCTAAAGTTAAAGCGTACAAACCCTGTGTATTTTTTTGTCCCGTGTATTCCCTGTATTAGCCTACTGCTTTGTCGCAATGACCACCTTCTCCACCTTTAGCGTTTATTTACGTCTTTTGAATGTGCCTCTGAAGCACTGTGGCCACCCTGTGTTTGTCTGTTTGGTGTGGTTGTCATGGTAAAGTTGTAATATCCTAGTTAGCGGCAACAAGCTCGTCCTCAGAGCGGTTTTTACCAGGGATCATGTGTATGCGGCCTGGGCTATCCGAATCTACCTCCCTCACACATTAGCCTACCCAAACCTCCACCTCACCCACCGTCTATGAGCCTAGGCCTACATGATCACTATCACCCAGCAAAATTAGAAAATCTGCGTTTAAACCCCATTAGGGTCGTGCTTAATTTCGGCATGGATTCTATCAGATGACCATAAATCATATGTAGCCACACAGGCTATTAATATAATTCATTATCTCTGCTTAACCATAGTTGATAACCTATAGCCTACATATTAGCCTAGGCCTATTTCAAAAATCAACACAAAATCTGATATTTAAAAAATGACATTAAGACACTATTATTAAATATAATTTATAGAAGTAGCCAAACTGAAGCATGAGGTAACATTATCATCAGCAGTGATCAGGCGCCCATGGTCTCAACCAATGTTAACCACTAGATGGCGACAAATAGATTTTTTAAAGTCTTGAAATGTGATGGTGTGTTTGATTATTCGGCACACCATCATTACACTGTAGGCTTGCATAACAATCATGACAGCTAAACGGGTTTAAGACGCACAACAGGTAAGATGAAACAGTGCAGCTTTAATAGTTGAAATACAACGTGTGCGCTACTGAGACGTATGTTGTTTGTCTCAGTTAGCTTTACTAGCAGGCAATAACATTGGGGCCTATTCAGCAGAGTGGCTGAGGAAGCTTGAGGCGATAGCGCCAAAGCGAACAATCCCTGCTGACAAGTTTGGTGAAACGTACAAACGAAAGTTGTTTTTTGTGCCATGTATATCCTTTGATGTGAGCTAAAATGTATTGTAGAATACTGCATGTCGAATGCTATGAGGATGCGGCGTCTTTACAGCATTACAGACCAATGTTTGCAGCAACTCGCTAGCAGCTAGCTAACTAGCTTAAAACAGGCCGTAGAGGTTTTTCAAGTCGGTGCAAGGGAAATAGAACTTCCGGTCACAACCTTCAAAGTAAAGCATTTAGTGATGCACTTGTTTCGCCTCATCCAAAAGGCTTCTTCAGTTCTGACTGACTAGTGGGGAGTTCCGGATATTTAACCTCTGTTGGTTTGTGTGACTAACGGCCCATACTATTAGTCACATGGGAGTCTGGAACTCCCCACTGAGAGGTGAAACATCTTCAAGAATTTCTCACAAGTCTAGTTGCCTTTGCTTATCACAGATAATTACAATGACCTGGATGAATATGAACCTTCACAGACATACGGACTAGCTATATTGTTGTTTCGAGAAAAAACATTCGTAATGGTTTCAAATTAACCTAAAAGTGACCCAAAACAATTGCCAATGAGAGTGGTTTGTGCTTAACTCTTGATTTATATGGTTAATATTGTTTGTGGCACAGTTATAGAGGCAGCATTCGTATGTTTCTATGAACAATTTGTATTAATAGTTACAATGTATTGTCTATTCGGTGTGTCCTAGCCAGTGTGCTCATGTGTAACGTTAGTGGTGAACGTGCTTTAATTTTGAAGGCACATTCGCCTCTTTTCCAGCGTCTCTCCAGCACTTGTTGTAAATGTGATGTAGCAGCCTTGACAAGCGCGGCTAGCTCGCTGGCTAGCAAGATACTTAACCCACTTAACCTAAGTGACACAGTGAGTGTGTTTACATATGGGAATAAGTGGTTGTTGGTGTGTGTTTAAACCGTGACAGATACTTTACTGCTAGGGTCAGTCTATATTAGCTACTTTGCCAAAACTGTTATCAAACGATCCACAAATGCTACGTTAGCTAGCGTTAACGTTACCGTTTTTAAGACTAAGTGATTGCTAGTTAACTAGCTAATTTGGTCTTGTTGAAGTGTAACGTTAACGCCAAGTAAGGGAAACACACGTGTAATGTTGCAGCTAGAAATGCATAGCTGGTTTTCTAACTATTTCGGTTCTGGAAATATCAAGTTGTCAACGTAGACTGACATTTATCCGTATTTAAAAAAAACATTTAAACAAAAAAAAGTGCTTGGCATTTGAATAAAGTAGAATAATCTTCTAAAAGCAGAACATTACTTAAATACATTCTCATCTTTCCGAGCTTTTTCACGGTGCTTGCTATCACTTTACACTGTAAAGTGCATTTTGTAAGATAAGATCACAGAAACAACAGCTGACCCAGTTGCAAAAGTTGACACATTACTGAGAAGAGGCATTGTACGTGCAATAGCTGTGGGACTGAGTCTTAATGTTTTGTAAGGTTGTAAATCATATTCTTAGAGCTAGACACCTATATGTTCAAGTAGTTAATGAAACCTACTGGGACTAGAATATAAATCATATGTATAGCAACAGAGCCCCTGAGACCACCTTCATAGGGTTGGAGAAACTCATGCCTACCAGGCTAGAGCTGGTGTTGTTGACTTGTTCTTGTTGGGGTTCAGTACCAACATGGTGCCAGGAATTGCAAAAAATGTTACCTTTTGCACAATAACATAATAAGTAATCATCACAATTTTAAAAGGGTCAGTTATGGGCTTATGGGTAACTTGGAAGTATAAACCTTCCACCCTAGTTAAATCTTAGTCACTTGGACTCCTGTAACTTTGTTATATTCTCATTAAGAATCACATTGGAAATGTTTTGGACTTCTTTTTTTATCCTTGTTTTTGTTGTGTGATTTCACATCCTCCTCTTAACGAATGTATGTTTTGATATTTAACGTGCCAACATTGTCCATTCATCTCTCTATTTCTTTCTTTTTACAGACTCAAGAACTACTCTATGTAAGATGAACACTGAGGACAAGTTGGAGGGTATCCTGCTGAAGTGCAGCAGTGGAGGAATAGATGGAGGAGGCAGAGTTGGGCTGGGCAGCGGAGGAGGACTAGTGGTGATGACACTGGGGGAACGATCACTGGCAAACCACCCTCTGTTGGCCGAGGACGACGACGGCGATAAAGATGAAGATGAGGACCTGACTGGAAGCTCGCTGGTTACTCATGACCTGGTCCCTCCCGAGCAGCTTATGATGCAGGAGGAGATGACAAAGAATGGTAGAGGAGGAGGAGGAGGAGGAGGAGAAGAAGAGGAGGGAGGCGAGGTGGGAGTGCATTTCCCCCTAAAACTCACCAATAAGTTGCCTTGCTTGCTTCATATGCCAGTGAGTTCATGTCGGTTAAGAAGAAGTAGTCCACGTATTGATAAGATTAGTTGTGTTGATACTGTACCTATGGTTTCCATGTCATTATAGATAGTCCTCCTTTCATGTCATCCTATACAGTGTTTGTTATGATACATATATGGAAACCACCACAGTGATTACATTTTGTTAAACATTTTAATGACAGCGATATAAACCATATGACACAAATATCACAAGTAGAAAGCCTGTACCCCACAGAAAGTCATTGAAAATAACCTTAAATTAAGGATAATATATTATATAATATATATTGTTGTGAGGGATCACCTCCCTCCCCCTTGTGTACCTGGTTTCCACTTAGACAAAAAAACGTCAGAACCTTCAGAGATAAAGGCATTAGCTGAAATGTTTGTGCTTTATAATCTTTTGCATTACAAAGGAATAAAGATACAGCACATGTGAATTGAAAAGACTATTTTGTACTGTGAGTGTAAACATTGAGGATAACCTGAACCCATCCACAGGATCAGGCTTAGGGCTGCTTAATTCCTTTTTATTCTAACTTGGATGTTCTATCCATTGTTTTGGCCATTGTTTCTGTCGGTAAGAAAAACATTGTACTCACCAAATCATTTGCTAACGTAATATGGGAGATGCCAGCTGGAAGATGTGATTTCTCAGAATGTCCTAGGTTTTCTAGGTTTCTCTTTGGTATATTATGCCTCAGCAGGAGGGCATCTTCAGAGGATGCTTGAACTACATCAACTGGCCTCTTAAATTGTGAAGGAGAAGCTGCTAGTGAGTTCCCCTCACATTGGTTGATTATCCTCTGTTTGGCCTTTTGCACCTGCCTGACCCTGATAATCTGCTGGATGAGTGGGCGGGCATTAAAGTAGCTCATACGTCCTGTTAAATGGCTTTCCTGTCTATGGTCCTACTTTTACAGTTGAGCATCAAGCAGGAACTGAAGCTGTCTGAGACACCGGACCAGATAAAGAAGGACAAAAAAGGAGTTAAGGACCTGATGGTATGTCCCAAGAAGAAAAAAAGGAAGCAGCGTTCACCAGCAAAGGTGCAAGTCAATTTTATCTCAGAAATTGAATTTTGTAATGGTGTGTGTGTGTGTGTGTGTGTGTGTGTGTGTGTGTGTGTGTGTGTGTGTGTGTGTGCGTGTGCGTGCGTGTTCCACAGTTACTGAAGAGTGAATTAAATACTAATATGTCTTTGTTCCCTGTTGTGGTTGCAGATTCTCAACATCAATGATGATGAATCATTGGGCATACAAAACCCCAAGTGTCATGTCTGTGTTCACTGTAATGCTGCATTCAGAACCAACTACCATCTGCAGAGGCATGTCTTCATTCACACTGGTATGAGAATTACCCATTCAAGTAAAAAAAAAAAAGGCCATTATATTAATTTCTTGCTTTGAAATTGGTTGACCACAGGATGAATAGGGGCAATGCTAAATTAATCCGTTGCCTGGAATATGATATGGAATACAGTATCTTTATTGTATGCTGATGTTTATTATTCAAACTCCAGGTGAGAAGCCATTTCAGTGCAGCCAGTGTGATATGCGCTTCATTCAAAAATATCTTCTCCAGAGACATGAAAAGATCCACACTGGTGAGTAAAGAATGAATGCAATCAGTATGCACTAGGATTTTATTTTGCTTTATTTTAGTCTCAAGTGAGTCTTTTTCTTTTTTCCTTGTTTGTCTCTTTGTTTAGGTGAAAAGCCTTTTCGCTGTGATGAGTGTGGGATGAGGTTTATCCAGAAATACCACATGGAGAGACACAAGAGGACTCACAGTGGAGAGAAGCCTTACCAGTGTGACTACTGTCACCAGGTGAGCTCTGTTATTATTTGCTAGTAAATCAGTGCACATGGAAACAACAATCAAATTGGGTATTAAAAACCGCATAAAATCTGTTTGGTTTTTATATGTGCCAGACTGCAGAATGCAAACACAGAACACACAGTGTGAACTGATGAAAATGCTAGCCAAAGTCTCTGTATAGTTAACCCAGTATTTAAATGAGTTGCAAAGAAAAATAAAGACACAACGAGATTGTCTGTCTGTATTTCCTCACCTAAGGTTAATCACCACACTGTGGCTGTTTGCTGGTACAATAAAATATATATATATATTTTTTTTGTCTTCCATACACAGTACTTCTCCAGAACAGACCGGGTTTTAAAGCACAGACGAATGTGTCACGAGAACAGAGAGAGAAAGACCAGCAAGGCAGCTGGTAAAGTTGGGCCTTTGCATGAAGCAGATTCTTTGGGCCTCCCCTTTCTTGCCAAAGAGTGTTCTCTGCCCAAGAAAAAGCGGCAAAAGTGTGCAGACAAGAGTTCAGGCACTTCCACTGCTGCCCAGACAGATGGGTACACCGTCGCTGTTGTCGAAACGGAAGAGAAGGAGGAGCAGAGACAGAATAAAATAGAAGGTCTACCTCTCTTTGCTGTGTCCTCCAAAGTCAAACATGAGTATGTGATTGCAGACTACTCTGTGGAACTTCCGGAAGAAACGGCTAGCCAACACCAAGAGGGAGAAGTGTCAACAGAAGACACAACTCCTCCCAAACTTGTCCTGAAGAAAGTCCCCAAGAGGAGTCTCAAACAGTCCAGTGAACAAACTCCTCCCTGCCTGTCCACTTTGTCTTCCTTTGAAGAAAATACTAAGGTCGCACAGTACACCTTTGAAATTGTAGACAAGCAAGGCCTTTTAGAAGTGGAAAGCAACACTGATCTCGAGCCCGTCGAAACTCTTCAAGGAGGCCCGACGAAGCCAGCCGCCGGCAGCACAAACTACGACGATGCCATGCAGTTTCTCAAAAAGAAACGTTATCTTCAGGCTGCAATGGCCAACAGCAGTCGGGATTACGGTCTGAACACGAGCAGCATTTCTTCTCAGCCGCCTGTTACGCAAACTGTGGTGTCAGCCGTGATTGAAGAGACTGTCCCCGCCACCATTCTGGAGCCCCAGCCCATCAACGCAGATATTAAAGCCACACATGACAAGAGTGTGTTGCCAGATGAGGTTCTTCAGACGCTGTTGGACCATTACTCCAACAAAGCCAATGGGCAATCGGACATTTCCTTCAGCGTGGCCGACACAGAGGTGACATCAAGCATATCCATTAATTCCTCCGATGTTTCAGACAGCAGCCCTGTGGAGAGCCTCGGAGCCTCTACTGCCCAGGCTCAGCCAGCTACTGAGAAGGTCAGCCTCTTGCAGGAATACTCCAAGTTTCTCCAGCAAGCACTGGAGAGGACCAGCCAGAACGACAGCTACCTGACCAGCCAGAGCCTCAGCTTGGTCTCCGAAAACCCCACCTTAGCTGGACAACCTCTGTTCTCCACCGAGAAACAGTTCCCTTCCCCCAGCAGGTTCAAATCAGGGATGAGCTCTCCGCTAAGGTCCACTTTAGAGAAACCTCACTTTGGATTACTGGTCGGGGACTCCCAGCACTCCTTTTCATTTTCAGGTGATGAGACCACCCCTCCCTCCGCCGTGTCCCCAGCTGAGGAGGACTTTCTGGAGCAGGTCTCACCCTCCAAAAAGCCAGACACTTCACAAGGCATACTGCAGACCTTCCAAATAAGCTCCTTCGATCAGAACTTCAAAAGTCATTTCCAGACTTCAAGATCTGGATCCTCCTCACAGTTTACTGTTGCCAATGGACAATTAAGTCTCAGAGGACACAGCACAGACTTCTCAGAGTTCCCTTTAGTCAGAGTCACTGAGACCAGGTCTCAACTGAACTCCTCCCCTGATGTTACATCCAGTGAAACCTTTGGCTGAACGGAGGGGTAGAGAATTCATTTTCTGTTCATAATTTCAGCGGCACTTTATCTCATGTCTCTTGTTTTGCCAAAACAAGTGCCACCGCAACCATGTGCTCTTTCCCTTAGCATTTTGTTATGAAACATATTATTGTTTTGTTTTTGTTAAGTGCAACCTCATAGAATGGAAATAATGAAAATTGTTAAATCGTAATTAGCATTTCCCTTTTGAAAAAAAACTCATTGTAATTGCGCATAGGTATATTTCTTGCTCAAGAATGTTCATTGAGAGATTAAGCGACCAAAGTGTAATGCTAGAGATAGAGTGAAATATTCTCTCATGCCATTGCCACAGAGTTTTAATGTTTTGTCAATCAGTTTGCCTCGCACAAAAAATGATCAAGTCACTCTTGCTGCTTAATGCAATATTTCCACTTATTAAAACATAGGCCCTATTTATATATGCCTTTTTGCTCTTACTGTAGCTACCTCCCCTAACTGTTTATCTGGTTATATTTAAGTCCACTCCTAGAACCTTGTTATTCCAGCTGTGTACCTCCTGTTAAATTGTCTACTGACACTGACACCATGATTAGATCATAACTGATTCTTCACTTTATGTTGAAGTCACTTTACTGTCACCTGAGACGGGTGTGTCCACATGGCATGTGTAATGAATGCTATACAGGAAAGATGTAACTGATTGTATTCATCTCATATGGAATCTAGTTTATTTTCCATTTACACATTGGGCCTAGTTTGGTTGGTGTGATGGCCAAAAAGAAGAAATTATAGTTCTCATTCAAAGAAAATGAATTCATTCATTTTTATTCCCTTTTGTGCCTACATTTCTTGGCACAGACTTTTGTGACTCTAGTGCAGATTAGGCAGTGTAATAACCCCTCGCCCCCCCCCTGCTGAAAAAAACAAAAACAAAAGAAAAAGATTTAGGAATCAAAAAGCTGCATTCATGTAATGGTTGCCGGGTCATTGTTATTTTTCCTTCAGCAGTATAAGTGAGTTGTAATGAAATTACTTAAGAAGATTGTGCTTAACCTTTGCACAATTTGCACAATTTTTCACTACAGGGAATGTAGTATGTACTTTCATATTAGGGTTATTTGAAATTACAGATGATGCTTGTTGCTTTCATCACTTACAATGTAGCTCTTGGAGCTGCAGTTCTATAGTACTTTGATTGTTGTTCTTGGAAGATGCACAGGTTTTGGGGAAACAATAATGTGATTAGGCCCCCCTTGTATTGATTGAAACTCAGTTTCATTAAGGCTATATTAGGAAAAACATTACAAATGGAAATTAGGTACTTGGTTTTCCAGTTTTATTTGTTCTGCATCTGTGCCTTTCTTTTCTTTCTTCTTTATTCCAGGCTTTCCTTTACTCATTCCTGTATATGTATTTCTGTTTTTTCTTAGTTAGTGCTCTGATGCTACTAATTCCACTTGCACAATAACAACAAACACATAAGCTATCAACCTATTCAGTCTGTAATATGTTGAGATCTGGGAGCTTTATTTAATTTTGCCCATCATATTTTATTATTTTAGCAAGAAATAGCACAGAGTTTAATTCTCAAACTATTATCTATTGGAAGGACATAGCATTTTCATTGTGTGTGCGCGTGTGTGTGTGTGTGTATATACACAAAGTACAAAATCATGTTTCAAATATCTGTAGTTTTGATCATTATCACCTATTTGCTAGAATTCACTAGTATGCCACATCTGTCCAGACCTTGTTGAAAAAAAATGCGATTGAGGTCTCATCTGTACTTCATCACACCGTTGATTGTTTTACCATTTGTACATGTATGTGTGATGCGTTAAGTGCTATTGTGTAAAACACTGTTTTTATATGCACCATCAAATTAGGTTTGAGAATTGATGTTAAGCTCCCTCTTGTTACAATTCTACGGACAATCAGGGACAGACAGCACCCACATTAATCATCAAATGCTTTATTTTTCCTCATCGAACATTCCCACTAGAATGTACAGAAGCTATCCTGCTGTAAATACATTGTATATTTTTATGTTCTGAGAAGTACTGTTTAGATCTGTGTGTCAATAGAGAGACGAGGCTTGTGCAAGAGACACTTTTTGTCAGTGGAAGGCACATTCATTTGTTTTCCAGCATTTATTACATTCAACAATGAATCCATTTCTCTTGCTGACACAATGCGGCTTTCTGAGGTTATATATTATTATATGAGGTTATATATATATATATATATATATATATATATATATATATATATATATATATATATATATATATATATATATATATATATATATACTGTTATCAGAAGAAAATTAACACTGTTTTATTGATGACTGGTTAAAGTGAATTTTGATTATTATTTTTTTTGTAAGCTAATTTGCAGTTGATTGTGCATTATGATGGGATTTACTGTAGCTGTTGGTAATGAAAAGCCCTCCACCCCCAGAAAATGGTTCATTTGGTTTTAAAGTAATACTCCACTCTTTGTTTTTAGCATTATGTATTTAATCTCAACAGCTGTGGTCAGCTGGTATTCTTGTCGGGTTAAAGTAGCTTTTGGGTGGAGTATAACTTTAAAAAAAAAATACGCGTTGTGGTTGAAATAATTCACTAGCTACCTGTTTCATTGTAAGCAATTATTGAAAGCACAGTGCGGATGAGTTATTCTGCTTTGGTAAATTGTATCCCATGAATTGTTCATGGAGAAGTTTTAATTCAATTAAGCAATTTAAAATGCAGAACTGGTGGATATTCATGAATTCTATCAGCAGTACTATGGTATTGTTTTCCTTTTTCAATAAGTTGTCTGTAACCTGGCCATAAGTGTCCTTGTATAAGCTAGAGAAGAAAAAAAAAAAGTTTTGTGTAAAAAGATCTGAATTATTGAATTTTTTGATAAAAACTATTTTTGAAACGTCATTTATGGCACTGATATGTACAGTATATCATATGCAGTCACTATTGCTACCCTCATTTATCTCTGTACAAGTCGTTTGTGTCAAGATCTTTCAATTGCCGATGGGAATCTACTTTGAATTTGGCATTTTCATACTTTTAAAGAAGTTGACGAGGAAGCCCTACTGCTTCACTGTAAGGTTGATCTTAAGTTAGACAGTAAGGTTTGTTTGCATGGTCTCTAACTTGTTGGGTCGAGTGAACTTGTTTTATGAATAATGTGCAGCTTTAATTGTAGCTGATTAATTTCAGTCAAGTAACCCATATGATTAGATTTTTGCAATATATTATGATTTGTAAACAATCTGATTACATTGTTGTTTTGATTGTTGTGTGTCATGTCCCTTATAAATAAAATAATTCACAGTATTTCACCTTGAAATGTTTTTGATAAGCAAAGGCCATTCAGTTGCTAGTGCCATTCACGATGCCATTTACTATTTATACTTGGTCTGGGGTCCAGTTTGAGTGACAAAAGTCCATTTCTTGGTCAGATGAGTTTATGGGGGTCCTTAGCAAAAAGGGGGGAAAGTGTAGGGCTGCAACAAGCAATTATTTTTATTAACAATTTATCAATTTTCTTTTCTCTGCAGAGAAATGTCTGAAGTGTCAGGAAATTGGAAAGACGTTCATCACAATTTCCCAGAGTACAACATGAAGTCTTTAAATGTCAGATTTTGTCTAACCAACAGTCCCAAACCCAAAGATATTCATCTTTACACTGATATAAAATAGAGAAAAAGAAAAAAGCAAATCCTCACATAGGAGAAGGTGGAGATAGAGAATGGTTGGTGCAGCTTTGCTGGCTGTTACATCCATAGACTGTATATTATTAGTATACAGTCTATTGTTACATCCAATGACATTATTCTAATCACTTTGCAGATATATTCTGTGATGTGTAAATTCCTACCAAATATACACATCTATTTGTGACTATACACTGGCAGAAATAGTCAGAAACATCCTAATGTAGGCCTGGCTACAATCAGCTTCATGGCCTAAAAGCTGGAGTTCAAATAAATGTTTTAGGAAATGATTCCACAAATAAAGGATATTGAGTGGTACGTGCCTTGTTCAGCTTTAATCATTAGTCAACATAGCTTAGGGTTTGCCAAAACTAACACAGGATCCTTGTGCAAAGCAGCAACACACCCTGAAAGCTTATATCTAAAGTTACCTGCGGGCTGCTGACGTTTTCATAAACAGCTGGCAGTCCTGTTCATATGGACTGAAGTCATCTCTGAGGCACAATGGAAGATTTGTCTTTTTTTTCCTCTAAATGATATGGGACTCTGCGAAAGGTAGGTTTGGCTAACTGTTGAGTTTAGCTGAGACGCTCCATGAATGGAGACAGCATCACGCCAAACACTGTTTAAAAATCTATCATTTCAAGCAACGATATGGCGTGTAAAATTTGAATCAAGACCTTTTCAGAATGAGGTGCTGCTTAAATAGGCCTATATGGCGCATATTTGGATAAACATTTAAAATGATAGACTTTTTGTTTCACTCTTCTGCCACAAACGTTAACTATACCTACTTTTGTTGGCAAATCAATTCAGTAAAACTTATAAGCACATGTAAGATTTAAGATGCCGTTTTGCGGCTCGTTTAAGTGTAACTCGAGCATATTGCTACCAGTAACTTTAAATTGAAAAGTTTGTTAATTAGGTTTGGCTTCGACGGTCTTTAAATGACTATTGCAACAGAGTTGCGAGGGTTGATATATAGCTTAAAATTGAGGTAAAACTGTTGTGAAAATCTGTTCACCGCTGTTTGATGCTAATTGTATAACTTCTGTAAACTGCGCGCTCTCTAGACTGACGGGCCTATATAGTTTTAGCTATAGGCGGTAGTAGCCTATGGCTCTTGACTCATTAGGCTACGGTCTATTCAGCTGCAGTGTCAGGAGCACACCCTGCTGTATCCGGGTGTCCTCGTGCGGCTCCTGTTTAACCGGGATATGCGGGGCCAATACTGTCAGTTCCAACACAAACTCATCTAGGCTCCCTAACTAATGTGGTCACTTCAAACGCCCATAAGCCGAATTTCTGTACGTTGTCGTTTCACATTCAACCTTTGATTATCTTGGAGCAAATATAGGCCCACCTGTAGAAGAGTAACACAACTGTTTACACCTGTAGTTGCAATGGAAACCCTGCCAATAGGTTGGACTTTGCACACCTGTGACCAGCAGGAGGGAGACAGGGCAGGACCGTTGAAGGGGGGAGTCGCTGACCCCAACTCAAACACACATGTCCATGATCTGTTTCACGAAGATGCACAGGTATGGTGTTCGCGCCTCAAAATGAATGTGATCATGTTGATGTTGAAATCTCAGCCAGCTGCTGAAAGTGTTGTGTGTCTTCTTTGGTCAGGGCTTCCAGCTGTCCAGCCAGCCATGGTGGAGGATCAAACTGTTTGTGTGGGAGCCGGTGCTCTTCGGTACATGGGATGGAGTTTTCACCACCTGCATGATCAATATCTTCGGTGTGGTGCTATTCCTATTTACCGGCTACCTGGTGGTTAGTATGACTACACTGTGTTGCTCTCTCTACCTCGGTTTCCCTTTTCTTTTACATGTAATTCTAGTAAATATTAGGAAACACTGATAGAAAGACTGCACTCATTAATAGAGAAGCAAAACATACAAGGAATTCTGTTTGGCGTACTTTGGCCTAATGTTCAAAATTCAATTGGTATGTTGAGATTTTTTGTCAACTGGAGCAGCCCCAAATTTCCTTCCTTTTACTATGTCTTAATTAAAAAGCAAAAAAATAATCTGCCCCAAGATAAAATCATTCAGTATGCTCTTATTTTGATGGTCTCCCCAAATTGATTGCCCCTACTAATACAGATTTGATTTTGCATTTGTGTATTTTATCATTTCAAGAAGTTGAAATCAGTTGAAAGTGCATAAATAGTGAAAAGTGTGCTTGAATGGTGTATTCAAATGCAGTTAGAGCAACAAAATATACTTATAAAATATACTTTCCTAAACAGAAATGTACACTGTTGGGGTGTTGGAGGTTCCCACTGGGACTCCTGTCTCATGGTTGTTAATATAGTTTAGACCATGTACAGTAGCTGAGGCTACATTATCTACATCAGACAGTGTGTAGACTCATGTATGAAATGTGTTGTAACAAGTGATGGGGAAAATTGTTGCTTTATATATGGATTATTTAAAACATCCACGTATGGCTGGTTATAGGACTCAGTGTGCCGATGAATGACACAGAAAGGACTGTATATTATTGTAAATTTTCATAATATCTAGCCTCACGTCTGTGTGCTTTATCTCTATTTAGCTCTGTTTTTTTATTTTTAGCTCCAACCATCATTAAATAAGTATATCTGACACTGTCAGTGGACCCGAAACACTTTAATGTGCATGTGTCATCAAGGGACACAGCTACGAAGACTCTGTGATCTTAATTGCTACATTCGTTTGGGTTTAATGTGACAGCTAAAACATAGTTTGCCATGTAAAAGTGAGAGTGAGCTGCATCTCTTACCATGAATTACTTGCTACCGTATTATTCATTGTGCAAAAGTGAAGAGTGTATGTTTTCCCTAGTTTAAAGATGCAGTAGGTAAGACTTATAAAACTAACTTTCTGTCATATTTGCTGAAACTGACCCTATGTTCGAGTAGAACTATATGAAGCAGGTAATAAAAAAAAAAATCTAACTGCGTGTCAATCACTGCTCAGGCACACTCATTCATTCTCCCTCGTGGGGGGAGGGGCTTAGGGGACCGTTCAAGCTTTAGCAGAAAGTGGGGGAGGGACTGACTGAGAAGTTGTGGATGTTCAAATTCTTTGGCTGAATCCGAATCCTCCCTGGATGTTCTTCCTGGATCTTCACAATCCTACCTACAGTACCTTTAATGGGACTGATTTTACCAAAATGTTTCAAACATGTATTCTCGTCCTTAGTTTTTTTTAAATACTAATGCTGAAGTGAAATTATGGGGATTTGAATTGGCAAATAGTAGTGCGAGAAAGTAAAAAATGTATGATTGGCGTAAACTATTTCTCCCAGTTTTCTCCTAGATAAGACTGACTATTAAACACATTGGACGACAGTTTGAACACAGGAACACATAAAGTAAAACTAAAAGGTTGACTGTGTCTTTAAGATACTGAGACAAACGAAGAAAAGAAAAATGTGCAGACATATAAACCGAATAAATATTGGAGAAAAAGCTACAAGCAGGATGTATAGTGTGCAGTGAATTACATACAAAGCCTATATGTACAGTATAGAAAATGTAAACATGCAGATATGTTTAGTACAAGCTGTACATCACTATAAATATATTCAATTTGAAGCTATAGATGAGTTACATGCTGCAGATGTACATATACAGTAGTATGTGCATAGATGACTGAGTATTTTGTGTCATCTTGTCTCCTGTCCTGATCCAGGGGAACACGGGCGTGCTGCTTGGGATGTTTCTGGTCTCCTTGGTTGTGCTGGTTGCTTTAGTGACGGTGATGTCGGGGATCGGAGTGTGTGAGCACTGCGGTGTTGGGAGTGGAGGAATCTACTCCATGATCTCCACCGTCCTGGGTGGCAGGGTCGGGGGCACTGTTGGCCTCCTTTATGTGTTTGGACAAGTGAGTAACAAATCCAAACTTTCTGTTAGAATTGAGTGGCTGTTTGTGAAGGACGATCCCCACATGTTGTCATGTTTTGTCCCCTGTCATGCTGCCTCCCACCTTGCAGTGCGTAGCTGGAGCCATGTACATCACAGGTTTCTCAGAGTCGGTGGCGGAGCTGCTGGGTCTACAGAACCAGTGGGCGGTGCGCAGCATGTCGGCTGTGGTGCTGCTGGCACTGCTTGGAATTAACCTGGCCGGTGTCAAGTGGATCGTCCGACTCCAGCTGCTACTGCTAGCCGTGCTGGCCGTCTCCACGCTGGACTTTGTCATCGGCACCTTCACGCACCTTGACCCAGGTAGGGCTGGGGGTCATGAATATAGATATGAAGGGAGAAGGTAACAGGGATCGTGGGAAGGTTTAAATCAGTACTGATGTTTTGTGTCTTCTAATACTCTGTATGGGTATTTTCAAACCAAAATAATCCTCAAACTATTCAGTTATCAATTAATTATCATTTAATGACAAAGCATCTGAAAGCATTCCAGGAATATCAACAGGAAATGAAGAAAGGCTTAGACACACTTGTAAACAATCTGAGTAGCCCACCCAGGGGTAACCCAAATTTTATTAAAGGTGCAATATAATGGTACATCTGACATTTTTTTATATTTTTTAAATAACACTGATCTATAAATATTTTTATTTTCATTGTCACAATTATAATGTTTTTTTAAATTGCAATGTAACCAAATGAACACCACTCAGACGTGTGTGTGTGGGGGGGGGGTGTGTGTGTGTGTGTGTGTGTGTGTGTGTGTGTGTGTGTGTGTGTGTGTGTGTGTGTGTGTGTGTGTGTGTGTGTGTGTGTGTGTGTGTGTGTGTGCGCTGGATGGACAGCTGTTGGTCAGGGAAAGAGATGGGTTTTTCACTTTGTGTTTGCAAATGGGGAAAGTTTCTCCTCGTTCTGACTATGGAAGTCATATCCTCTGATCATGGCATGGTGGTCAGGATGGAGAAGGTAGAGGGCTAGAATGTTGTAGCAGCACATGACCAGGGGAAAAACAGATAGGCAACTAACTTCATCACAACTGACAATTTGACCTGTTCCATCACAGGTGTATCTATAATATATAAAGGTTGTGTTCCAGCTCATTTTGTTACTAGTTTCCACAGCATTGTTACTGTCTGATAAAAATGCAGTTATGTCGGGGAGGAGTGTGTGAAATTAAGTTTGGCCTCCAAAGTGGACAGTAAAGGCTTGGGAATCACTGAATGTTGACTTCAGTGGTGAATGTCTGTGACCTGTTCAGGCCAGTAGGTGTAGCTGTAGTATCACTTATTATTGTCAGTATTAGTCTAGAATTCTACTGAGACTAGATCGCTACAGTTGACTTCTTCATGAGGCTGGTGTCTGAGGAAAAACCTTTTTGATACAAATTTGACCCAGTTTTGTCAATTAAGTTCTCCAATAAGACATTTCTTTTTCCTCAGTGGCTGGTTGGTTTAGTTAGAAACATTTAATGTGCTGTTTTCATGTGACTTAAGCCAAGTCTGAGACTGGCAGTGTGTTTATTGAGAAGATTTTGTTTCTTTTGTTTTGTGGTGAGGAAATGTTGCCTTTTTTGAGTAGTTTGTATTCTTTTGCAGGCAGGAAGTCCTTCCCAACATTTCCTGTTCTCACTGATTATCAACGTCCTGTCCAATAGGAAGAGAAAAGTGTTCCAGGAGTTAAGCCATTCTTTATGTGAATAGGACATTATAAGCACAAAACAGAAATATATATATATATATATATATATATATATATATATATATATATAGTGTGTGTGTGTGTGTATATATATATATATATATATATATATATATATATATATATAAACACACACACACACACACACACACACACACACACACACAATATATTATATAGTAAACAATCCTATTTTAACTCAGTGTACCGGTCAAGCTGTGGGCAGTGGTTAGTTTTAGGAAGATTAAGCTTTAAAACTTCTAACACCCGAACTTCAAAAACAGACTCTAGTCCTACCCCTAACCTGTACTTGTCCACCACTTCCAACCTCCAGCTTTCTTCATATTACAGTAGGCAGAGGCCACTTTGCAGTCCTGAAGAATTGTGGGAGAACCAGCCATAATGGCTACACCAGGTTTTTCCAATTAAGAGCTTCTGTGTGTGTTGTGGTGACCTCATGGTTGGCAGAGAACCAGCAGGTCCACTAGCTAGTGAAATAGCTCAGATTAGCCTGAACTCACTGAGGCACATCCTGAAGGAAAGGAGCCACCGCCAAAATCATGTGGTCACAGTTTGATAATACTTCCCCTATGTACACTTTCAGACACCATGGTGCATCACTGCCGTAGCTAACGTTCAGTATGTAATGTCAGTTAAGTGATGTACTATATCAAAACTATAATGGGATATTGGCTTGTTATCGGTGTGCTTGGCAAATATTGCCGTTTAATACAAAACAGGACATCAAATTGTCGGTAATTCATGATCTGAAATGGTAGAATTTTAGAGCTGAATGGTTAGTCATTTAATAGATTTTATTAGATTTAAGCAAAAAGGCCAAATATTCTGTTGTTCCAGCTTCTCAATCTTGAGCATTTGCTGCGTGTCTCTGTTTTACATCTTATCATATCATATCAACTGAATATGTTTGGGTGTTGGGGTTGAGTCAGACAAAAATAAGATGTTTTGAGATGTCTCTTTGGACTCTGGGAAAGTAAGCATGTTTCTTTTTCAGTTTTTTTTTTTTTACATTTCATAGACACGATTAATCAAGAAAATAACCGTCTGATTAATCAGTAGTCGTAAGTTGCAGTCCTAGTATAATTAATGATGTATTTATTGCAAATAATCAGTATGTATTTTTTATGTGTATCATTACACAAGTTTTAATGATTAGATTCCCCTAATTTTTTAATGCAGTTTCAGTGGCTATTAAACTCCAACAACAAAGATGTTTGAAGGGGAAAGACTGACTTCCTGGGGTTTTGGTACAAACCAAACAGCAAAGATTTGTGTAAAGGGCTAAAATCAGCTAAAATCTCAAAAGGATTGGTGTTTGTTTGTGTTGGCCTGTAATGTCATCTATTCATCTTAGTACACTCTCAGCCAGTATCTAAATGTGTACATGTGATGCCGACGACTCTGTGTTGGTATCATGAGCAGAAGGACTTAGGGATGTTATTACAGTAAATATGCACATGACCTCTCACCTGTAGATAGGCCTGGCTTCCCAATTTCCCCAGCCTTAAGGATCTGTTAAATGACTGATTATGACAGCTCAGACTTGTGCTTTATCATCCCTGATGGGAGGACAATTCATTTCCCAATTGTTGTCTTTGTGTATTCAATTATTTAGTTTGGTCAGTAACACTGCCAACATATTGTCTCTGCAGCCAAACAACTCAACCGCAAAACCTTCCGATTGTGGTGCACAGATGAAATACAATATGACATGCTTACCCAGTCCCTTCAGCTGAAGCCTATTCCCCACAGAACAGGAAGTTATAATGTGCTGGTCTGGGCTTTAGGGTGTTAACCAGACTAACCCACATTTTTGGAAAATGACAGGGAGAAAAGGCCGGAACTGCGATCTGAGGCCTGCTGCTACTCCTGAGACCGCTACATCATCTCTCCCTGTGATCCACACTATAATATATAGTTCTCAATCATCCCAGTGGGACCTGCCCCACCTCTGTAACATCACAGCCTGCCCTGTTCTCCACGCAGAGCAGTTTATACTGGTTAGTGTGGGAGAGTAAGAGGTCAGCCGGACAGAGGGAGAGGCCTCAGACACTAATGTAATCTGACTATACATTCCGGTCTCTATCAGAGGAATGCTGAGTTCAGAAAGGAGCCCCACTCAGCCTATACACTTGTTCTTCAGACAATATAATGCTGTAATATGAATGCTTTCACCATAGCTTTATCTGACAGCTTGTTTGCTCTGTAGGCCTTCATAAAGCAGTGATGTTTTTCTTTTGCCCACATCGCTTTACGGTTGATTTCAACCAGTCATGATATGAGAATTAAAGAAAATATTGCTAGCTGTAGTTGGTATCAACCCTCCACTGTGTAACTAAATAGCTCGATGATAGTTGATTTTTACTCAATGAGACTAAAGCTACGTGTCCACAGGGAGTGTCATTAGCAGCCGCGCAATGAATTCTAGTTGCGTTGTGGCGAGTTTCGACAAACGTGGCCTCAAGTTGCCCAGTGAGGCTGTTCTTAGGCACAGCAGTGCTTTGAGCAACAGGCTAACATCTGCATGCTAACATGCTCACAATGACATTTTGACATGCTGATGTTTAGCAGGTATAATGTTTGTGTTTCATCAAATTACCATATAATAACTGACATACAAAAAAAGGAAGCTGTCATCTTTAGTCTGCTGTGTGCACTGTGCTCGAAGGTAACTTGGGCCCAACGTTTTTTGCCTTGGGGGGGCTCCCAATCAAGTAAATCTGACCATGCCTTTATATAGGAGCATGGTATGGGGAATGTGAATATGCAGTTCCACCAGAAAATGGACAACTTCCACACTTCTTCTACACAAAAGACATATTTGTTTGCCGTTTTTGAGATTAAAGTCAGTCAGTCAGTGTATTCAAGCAATGAATTTGTGTTCATAGAAATAGTTTTCTAACAACCTCAGTTGAATGCTCAGAGGGTCAGCCATGGTTGGATGCTGGAGTGTATGTTGTAATATGGGTGGGGAGCCCATGGTGCAGACATAGACACTGACTGCCCTGGATCTGGTTCTGATTGTTTGGACAGAGGGCGGCCTCACAGGGTCACAGAGTGAACAAGAGTTTGGGCACCTAGTCCCATTTGAAGTCAGTTCCCCTAAATTCCTATCCTGGAGAACATGTGCACATGGAGTAACTGTCTAAAACAAAAGGAAAAAAATTAGAATTCTCTCTCTCTCTCTCTCTCTCTCTCTCTTCTCCCACTCTCTGTCTCCCTCTCTCGCTCACTCTCATTCTTTCTCTCAAACTTGGAAGCTGCTGAGCTTCTGAAAAGGGTGGCGACTTCCTTTTGGATAAACATGTCATTAATCTGAGAGAACACATTCTTTCCCATCGCAAGATAACCAAGGGGGAAATGTCTGGTGTTGTAACATAGGCCTGCCCTTCAGACTCTGTGCTTTGAATGACCCCCACCAATGCAGAACAATCTCTCCCCCTGCATGTTCAACAAACGGACCTTCCTAAATTAACCTGTCCTGATTTTAGACATACTTTTGAAGTGACTCGCTACCTATTGTTGTCATTTATTTTGATTTAAAAAGAAAGAGATGTAGCAGTTTCTAATTGCAGTCATGAAATCCCAGTTCAGGTTGTGCTGTAATACATTTGGAGCCTCCAGCATCCTTTAGTCATGTACCACTTGTTACAACTTCCAATTTTGTTTCAAGTATGAATGAACTTCTAACTTTTACTGATAAAATGTGTCATATAGGTGTCATATAACACCTGGTGTCTGGTAATGTAGGTATTTTATAGGAAAGTCCCGTGGTGCAGATGTGATGTGTTTACATTTCCGGTTAGTCTCAACGTTTCCAGGAAATGCAATGCAAAACTTCACCGATAATCATCTAGCAAGGAAGAAAATGAAAACAAATGAAAAACACCACAATAATGAAAACATGTCAATCAAGTTATTTAACATGACACAATGTCCTCTGTCAGACATTAGGCAGGTTTGCACTGCTTATACTAATACTTTTGACTGTTTACTCAATGAAGACATGCTGGTAATCCTGGCATAAGGTTCAGAACTGATATGCTCTGTGTGTGTTGTTGTCTCTTCTCAGAACATGGTTTCGTTGGTTATTCAGCCACGCTGCTCAACAGCAACACACTGCCAGATTACACACCAGGAGAAAGCTTTTTCACCGTCTTTGGGGTCTTCTTCCCTGCTGCTACAGGTGAGGTGTCTCTTTTCTTTTCTCTTATCTCTTTTTGATCCAATAATGTGTGAAACACTTGCACACTTAGAGTTTACATAACACATGTGCAGTACGTATTAGGAAGAACTTATCTGCCTTTTAAGGTTACCTGTCAACACTCCAGCCCTTCTTTCATCTCTTGCAGCTACATATGCAGTGTAAAAACTAAAAGTTGTATTGTAATGTCTGTGTGTCTGTGTAGGGGTTATGGCAGGTTTCAACATGAGCTCAGACCTTGAGCGGCCTGAACACAACATCCCGTTGGGAACACTGGCAGCTGTCTTCACCTCGTATGACGACTCCTCACACACACACACACACACACACACACACACACACACACACACACACACACACACACACATAAAACAACAACTACTGTAAAAGTGTACAGACTGTCCTACAGTGAAAGTTAATATACTATAAGAAATTAAGACAACAAAGGTACTGCTGTAAAAGTACACACACACACACTATGGAATCATAAAGACTGAGCCACAGTGAAGCCTGAAGTGCCCCATTTGCAAAATGTTGAGTTATATAAAAAATAATTTTAGTTATCTTACAAATTTCTATTTATCTACACGTCATGCTACAAGGATAGTTTTCAAATATTACTGTGGAATCTCTCCCAGTAGGTATGAATCATCCAAAATGGTAATTTCCTTTGATTTTACTTTAGTGGTGTTCTCTGATCATTTTGTGGTATCGTCTACCAAAAGGGCAACCTTTTCAACCTTCATTGGAGAGAACACACAAACCAATATTCCCAGTGTGGCCCTATCAGACACTCACTTATGGAGCTGTCATGACACAATTCTCCTATTAATAGTGAGAAAGCAGCAGTTGTTAATAATCCTGTGTGGTGTACTGTTGGTGACCCACAGGTGGTTCCTGTATCTGGTCTTTGTCTTCCTTCTGGGGGCCATCTGCACCAGAGAAGCTCTGCGCTATGACATCTTGATAGCTGAAAAGGTAAACTCCCCTCTTTGTTTCCATCCTGCCCTGTTAGAGAGGCCCTCTCACCCAAATGGGTGAAGTGAGGGGATTCCCCATGATGGCTCACTTTGTTGATGTGGTGTGGTTAGTTCAGGTTCTGATTGTATGTATGTTCTCAGCCTTGAGATGTTGGAACCATTGCTGATTTTGTTTCACTCAAGTAGAAATACTCACTAAATTATATCATACTCAGGTTCAAGTATGTAAAACAAATACTGTCTGTCCCAATACGCACAACCAGCGATCTTGAGCACCTAACTGCACTTTCACACACTCCCAGGTAGTACAGCGATTCACAAAGTGGAGTACAGGACCCCCCGGGGTCCTCAAATGATTTTTAGGGGTTTCCCTGCAAAAAGGGGAATACTAATTTTTACTATCATTCCATCCATAAGTAACACAATGACATAATGTATGACTATTTTTCTCATGGGTTTCATACACTTTCTGTAATAAAACCTCTAAAAGCAAAAATTCTATCAGATGGGGGCCCTGGGATTAAATCTTAATAAATAAATAAATCAATCTCTTAAATCAAATGGGGGTCGGTGGTCTAATTGGTGTAAGTTTAGGGGTCCTTGACATGAATAAGTGTGGGAACCACTGAGGTAGTAGACATGTCCACAAACGCACAGTCCACTTAACCCCCACTTGATGTGCACTTTTTCTTATACTGCTTCAAAGCATTTTGTCAGAGCCAAGTGTATCCCACAATTCATCACGATGTAAAGCTCCCCAGCAGATTAGTTGTTGGTGGTAGAGAGCCAGAGATGAAAAAGTTTAAATTTATGACATTTATGATGTTCAATTCAGCGTGAATATTATTATTTACATCCAAACACTACAAAGTTATGGCAGAGCCTCCACAGATGTTATCACATATCACATCAGGGCAATCATTTCCTGTTCTGCTTTTTTATGAACTTTTTCTCACCAATGCACTGGTATTCAATTTGCAGGTATGCAAACAAGTAGACCGTGAAGTTAAATGAGTGACAAGTTAATGACTAGTAAGTAATAAGTTAAATGTTTTTTAAAGGACAAACATTTAAGTAAAATGCATTGATAAACTGAAGCATTAATCAGATATAATATGAGGATGTAATCATGGTCTGTCACTGTTAAAGTGGCTAATGCTATGGGTTTGCATGGATCACTGACTTTATTTTTCCAATCATAAATTGGCAAGTGTGTCCCACTGATTATTGAGAGCTTACATAATTGTGTTCACATGTTAGAACAGCAGCATCCCAACAGCACATAATCTCAATAGTCTGGTCTCAGTTTGTTATTTTATTGCTTAACGTGATATGTTTCAGCAAACAAGCCTTCTTCATTTGGAATATACCTTAAATGTTGTGAACATTAGAACTCTGAGCCTGGGCCTGCCCTCCATTTGCACAGCTGATGTTAGGAAGACCGTGTGCCATGAAAAGTGGGAGTAAGTGATTGGGCTGTGGGCAAGAGCAGATCAGTGAGATGTCTGATGCAGCTAAGATCTTTGCCAGTTGTCAGTTGGCCCTTATGCTTCAGGGCCTAAACTACAGATGGATCAGGGATCGTTTTAGTTAGAATGAACCTAACATCCAGAGTTCTGTAGCCTCTAGCTCCAACGTCATTGACCAGTCGTAACTGTATATTACATTGTGGACGAGTGTGTACAAACGGTGTAGTATTACTGCAAAACTCTCGCTATTATTGTCATTCGATTTTGCTTTGAACAATCACTGACTCTAAAAAAAAAATCCTTGACTTGCCCGTCAGTGGTTCTCATTGTTTTCATTAGGGGCTGGCTGCAGCGGAATAGAACAGGGTGTAGCTGTTGGGAGCTCTCAACCCCACCCCATCCTCTTCCACACTGTTTGTTTTCCCTCTTCCTCCAGGTCTCCTTGGTGGGCTTCCTCTTTCTGCTGGGCCTCTACATCTCCTCCCTGGCTTCCTGCATGGGTGGCCTGTACGGAGCACCCAGGATCCTCCAGTGCATCGCCCAAGAGAGGGTCATCCCTGCTCTGGCCTTCCTGGGAAGAGGGGTGGGTGGGTGGGTGGATGGATAGATGGATGGATGGATGGATGGATGGAGCCAGAAAGGGAGGGATGTCTGGACATAAACAGTTCACTGAAAAAATAGTCACCATGATGTAAATGCAGATTATGAAGTGAGGGTGTGTGTTTGTGCACCACTGAGATCACTTGATTCAAACAATACTTTCCCATGACTATTTTATTTGTCACATTAAAATTGTTAAAATGAGATGATCCAAGTAAGCAGGACCTACCGTAAACTCACCATTTTACTACCTTGGTGACAAATTATTTATTGCACCTGTTTGTACATGATAGGTCATAAAACTAAGCTGCAATGCATTACGGTGGCAAACACAAGACTAACTATTTAAAGTATAGTTCAATTTTATGTTAATGATTATGACTATTTTTGCTACTCCTACATACCTTTTTCATGTATTTGCAGTCAGTATCCTAGCTAGTGAGATTTGCCTAACTTAGATTAATTAATTAGGTCTATGGGAAGCAGCTTCTCTCAAAAGTAAAGAAGCACGCTGTTAAGCTTTTAGAAGATTGATGGCTGCATGGTCTTTTTTTTTTTACAATATAATTGAATCATTAGTGTTCAATTTAATGACCTTGGAAATTGTAGTTTGACAAAACAATCCTAATCGGGGGTCCACGTACTGGCTTTTTGCAGAGCTTTCAACCGTATTGCATCAAACTTTGATGCTCAACTTTTTAAACCGACATAAATGAGAAGTTCTGAAAGTTCTTTGGATGAAATCGTTCAACTACGGAGCTCACATGTCAGTCTGTCCCCAGAACAACTGAGCAAACTGCGTCTATTGCTTAAGACTGTGGGAAACTAGTGTGGACCTGTCAAAAGCTCAATGAAACGCTAGTAGTAATAGTAGTAGTAAATCTTAGCAATTATAATTTTTCTGTTTAATCAAAATCAAAAAAAATAATCAGCAGATTAATCCATATTGAAAATAATCATTAGTTGCAGTTCTGTACAAAACTGTTAAAAACAAATTTAATGTAAAATCCATGAATGCGTGAATAATGATATTTTAATTATTTCATTAAATGTAATATATAATAGTATCGCAGTCACAGGGACCTTTTTCTGCATTCAAGTACTTTTACTTGTAATACATTTAAGTATCATAAGTGCATTTTATACATATATATATATATATATCAGGAAAATGCACTTATGATACTATTTATATATATATATATATATATATCAGGAAAATGCACTTATGATACTATTTATTTATATATATATCAGGAAAATGCACTTATGATACTTAAATGTATTACAAGTAAAAGTACTTGAATGCAGAAAAAGGTCCCTGTGACTGCGATACTATTATATATTACATTTAATTAAATAATTAAAATATCATTATTCACGCATTCATGGATTTTACATTACATTTGTTTTTAACAGTTTTGTACAGAACTGCAACTAATGATTATTTTCAATATAATCTGCTGATTATTTTTTTAGTTACATAGTTACATACTTTTACAGTATTTTTACAGTATAGTATTAGTACTCATACTAAAGTGAAGGATCGGAGTACTACTCCACCACTGCTAATGAGTGTGTGCCGTCTGGATGTTGAGGGGGTGTGGTGGATGGACTCAACAGGAAACTGTGACAGGACTGCCTAACTATAGAGTGTGAACTCCACTCCATAGAACTGAGTGGACTGATTGCATCACAGCAAAGAGTTACGACTCGCTACACACACACACACACACACACGCACACACACACACACACACAGTCACGTTGACATCCCGACCCCGTTCACCCCCGTTTTCCTCACCCCCGTTTTCCTCAGACTTCCCTGAGTGGCAGCAGTGTCTGACCTCTCTCAGCGGGCTGGAATGAGGCCCTAGACATCTTGGCCCAAATCAAAGCTTTAGAACAAACGCAGGAAGGGCGACGGGCAGGGCCCAGCTCCGCTGTGTGCTCTGGAGGCCCGCCAGGCACACAGCAGTGCTCCTTAAACTTTGAGATAGGACCCGTGAAGTGAAAGCAAGCTGGTTAATAAACCACATGTTAAAACAATTACTAACTTCCCACTGGTGTGGTTTTATATTACTCAAATATAACTTTTAAGTTCAGTTTCATTTTATCACTTCTGTAGGTGGCTGTTGCTCCTTAGTGTCCATGAGTGAAAGTTTTATTTGGGGGGAAAAAAGGTGGAAAGTTTCGAAGCTACAGAATCAGGAGGAATGGGACAATCTTCTTTGTCCCAGCTCCACTGTGTTGACTCAGGGACACAAGGGACTTTTTTTCATACTTTCACTGTCCTTGTGAAACATATCTCCAAAACATCAACTTTTCATGAGTTAATTAAAAAGTTAATTAAAAGTTAGCTTTGTGACGATGCATTTTTCAGAAAATACAATGGCTTTTTTTCTTTTCTTCCTTTTTTAACGATATTTTTGGGGGCTTTTTATGGCCTTTAATATAGCTTGAAGACAGGAAGGGGGAGAGAGAGGAGGGACGACATGCAGCAAAGGACCGCGGGTTGGTTTAGAACCCGGGGCGCTGCCAAGGCCTCAGCCTACATGGGGCACACACTCTCCTGGGTGAGCTAGATGTCGCCCCATCCAATGGCTTTTTAAATGCTTTATTTAGCTAAGTAAGGTGTGTTATCTCAACCCATAAAGGAACACTTAATCCTTAATTTTAACTTTATAAATCACCAATGGTTTTGTTATTTAGTTTTTTTTATTGGACAACAATGCCATTGCATATTGTGACACTCTCTCCCTCCTTAACAGAAAGGCCCAAACAGGACTCCAGTGGCAGCTATCTGTCTGACCAGCATGGTGACCATGGCCTTCATTTTCATCGGTCAGGCCAACGTGCTGGCCCCCATCGTCAGCATAAACTTCATGCTCACCTACAGCTTCGTAGACTACTCCTACTTCAGTGTGGCCATGGCCTTCCAGCTGCAGAATAAAGACAAGGGGGACACCCTCATCCCGGCCAAAAGAAACCGGCGTGGGTCAGCCAGGCAGGACTCAAGGCCTCTCATCGAGGCCACTCTCCCAAGCTATGGGAGCGGAGGCGAGAGTCCGCAGGGTAAAGGCACGCTGTTGGAGTTCACCAAGGACATGGACCAGATCTTTCCCCCCGTGTCAAATGTTAATGCTGGGCCTGAGAAGACCTCCTCCATGCAAGAGCTGAGCAGTAGATACAAGGGCATGAAGCCTAATGTCACTACTAAGCAAATGCTGATTGACAGCTTTAGCTTGGATCGAAACAGCAATATGTTCTCCGAAGGCAAAGCAGAGGAGATGAGTTCAGCTCCACCACATGAGGAAGCTGAGGTGCAGTGTGGAGGCGGGGAGCCCAGAGCGGAAGAACCAAAAGTCAAATGCCGTTCAAAAATGCACCACGCTGAGCAGGATTCATCTGCTGACCCTCACAATCACAGCGCAGGTGATCACCTCTAACCATTGTAATTTTTTTGTAATTGTAATTTATTTATTTGAACAGGGACAGTGCACAAAGAACATTAATAGATGTCTTGTGCCAGGTTGTAGCAAATTGCTAATTTCCGCCCGTAGTCCCATCAACACTTGACTTGTCTAGAGTAGACACGATTACTGATCAGAGAAGTTAGTTGTGCCTGTTTTTTTAGTAACCTGACCCTTTATCAAATCTTTCAGGTGCTGAAGCTGACCACCAGAGCTTTGAAATCAAACCCATGAAGGATTCATTGTATGCAAAATTCTGCAACCACTGGGTTGCTCTTATCGGGGTAGGCAACTCAATTCATGCTGTAGATTATTTATTTTTTGGTCTAATGCTTTAGTTTCAGATTATATTTGCAGAATTTAATGAATTTATAATTTTTCTTTCAGGCATTAAGCTCCATATTTATTATGTTTGTTATTCAGTGGGCTTATGCCTTAGCAAACATAGTCTTTGCTTTGGTGCTCTTCTTCTACATCGGGAAAACAAGCCCTGGACTACCTTTAGGTAATTTCCATCTGTTAATTTCCTGTTTGGACACACTTGTAGCTTGGCTTCATGGTGAGCTCCTGTTAGGGTGACCAAATGTCCTGACTTGGACAAGACTGTCTAACATAAAAAGCATATGCATTACAAATGAAAAATCCAAGTTGTTGAAATGCTGTACTAACACAATGTGGGACAGAGTGAGTTTTCTGTGTCTTAACATATGTACCACCTGCAGCTGTGCAGCATTTTCCAGCTCGGTATGCCAAAGTGAACAGACTTTCTGACTCTGTACTACAGCCGGCTCTGAGCTTAGCACCTATAGATAAAGTTAGCCTGCTCTTGGCCTAATCCATATTTCCTGTGATGGACTGAGTGTGACATTCCAGTACAGTTCTAGTTTGATTTGATCTGTACTTCATTTATTAGTTACTAGTCTTGCATTGCCAGACCTACTGTGTCTCCACAGTGCTGGAGTACAGTATGGTCTTCACCGCCTATCTATTCTGGGATAGGGGGAAAATATGCTCTGGCTTTTTCGTATTTCTTTAAACCAATCACAACCATCCTGGGCAGGGCGGATAGTGTAGATAGCGAGAGGGGAGGGATGCGCCAGATGTCAGGCTTTATCCCAGCAATGTAAATCTGTTGAGCCAGACTAACCTAATCAGATCAGGTTCAATGCATACGCGTTTAAATTGCTTTTTATGTTGGTTAAAAAAAAAGCAATTCATAACTGCAAAGTATACTGTGTTGTATTGACTACCATTTGTATTGAAATGGAAAATAGGATATGGCAACATAACCTCATAAGAAAATCATTTTGTAGATTTTTTATTTAAAGTAAGCCTACAGTGTTTTACACCTTTTTGACAGTTTTTGCTCATTTAGCAGATTGTGGAAAATGGCTTATAATTTAGGGAAAATAATATATTATGCTAACAAACAGTGAAAATTAAGCTTATGCTGTTGTCTTGGGAGCGTGCTTATGTTCCCACAGCCCTATGTTCCCACATTTCTAAGAAATTTTTTTTCACTGAAAATTAAGATTAAGATTTTTTTCAAAATTAGGCCCTATGTTCCCAAAGTTCCCACATTTCTAAGTTTTCTTCAAAAATTAGGCCCTATGTTCCCATATTTCCTTTTTCATAAATTTGTATCAGATTGTATCCCCCTAACCCTAACCCAAAAAATATTGTGGAAGGATAGGGCTTATTTTGAAGGGAAATGTAGGAACACAAAACCTAATTTTGAAAATAGAAATGTGGGAACATAGGGCTGTGGGACCATTGGGCTGTGGGAACATAGGGCTGACCCCGTTGTCTTGTCAGGATATGCATAGAGGACTCTTCTGGAATTGCAAGGCCTTTTATTGAGCAGGACATCTTTGATCACTAATTCATTCATTCATTTTGCATTCTATAAAGCATATGCTTTCAATGAACATGTTTCATTACACATTCTTTGTTTTTACTTAATTGGTTTAATGTCTGCTGAAAGGAGGAAAATTATTCTTTAAGCCTGGTGGGTTATTTTTGTAGCACGTTTACAAGGTCATTTCATAAACTTGTGTAATTTTAGGCCTTTTATAACTGTAGGGGTATGCAAGTAATGCCTTTTTATATAAACTGGAGCAGCATTTCCTGTATTTTTATTTTGTGATAGATAATTTAGATTATCGCATGATGTCCAACAAAAGACCTCTTGATTTGCAGTTTACCTTTTTAATTTGCTCACCCCGTGCTCAGTTGTTATGTGACCTGGTAATGTACTCTGGCAAATTTCTTGGAGAATCACTTGCAGTCTTGTTGCCTGGCAGGCTGGCAGCTGTTGTGGCTTAGGATTTCTAGAATAGCTGGATGGGGCAGCCAGCATCTGTGCATTAAACTCACCACAGTACAGCGTGTCTTAGCTGTCTGACTCACGACATTTCTGAGCACGAGCTCTGCAAGTGTTAAACACTTGTTTCACAGGTGGTCGATGCGATGCCTTGTGTTTCTCCCCACTCTGTTACTACACTTCTGTGCACTGTGTTACAACTTCAAATATTGACACAAGGAAAAGGGTCTCCATAGTCAATTTAAACGTAACAATATGAGTACTTTTTTTTCAACTCACAATTTCTCCAGATAACAGTTTGGATTTTGATTTATTTGCAGGTATCGCAGATCGATTCAGCTTTTTCTTGTGGCTCAAATCAACATTGAATGGCATTTGCAGGTATTGAATAAGAGATTTAAATGTCATTCATCATAGAAATGTCTGTTAAATTATCTCCAGATCATTGATAAAGCACAGATTGAAACTACAGTAAAGTCATTTTTTATACTGGTATTACTACAGTAAGTCATAGAATGTACGAAAAGAAACATTAGCTGTACGTTTTTCTTTTCCAGTTATGTGTTAATTTAGCATGTCACACTGTCCCCTGAAAGCCTTTTCGCCGTACTTTTTCCCTGTCTTTCAGGAGAAAAGGATCTCCTCAGGATGAGATGGTAGTCACCCCCTCTATCTTCGGGGTCGGGCTGAAAACCAAGCAGCTGACAGAGGAAAATGCTGACTTTGCCTCTCGTCACCGCTATCACCAATCGTCATTCATCAGGGCCGAGAAGATGGTGCAACCACCACTCCACTCCACTGACTGACTTAAACTCTGCCTCTGTTACATGTCATATACAGTAGCTGTCAGCCTGAAACCACATTTTCTGCCTCAAACTGTGTCTCATGTTGCCCTGTAGGCCACATTCTGCACACATAGATCTTTTTTCCTCCTTATAAGTGAACTAAATTAAAAGTTAAAATAGTTTATTTTGTCTCAATATAATTGTATGGCTATAACTTTTAAAGTATCACAATCGTTGAAAGTTTTTGTTGTCAAATTACTGCTGGGTCTCTTCCAAGACGTCCACCATACATGTTTAATTAAAATGTGTTACTTCACTTCTGCATGTGTACAGTTCATTGTAATTTCCTCCCCCCAGGTCATTAGTTTTCAGAGGTAGTCTAGCTGTCACTGCAGACCTAAAATAATTTAGAAATAACAAAGAATGACAAAATTGTTATTCATCAGTGGCATCTAATTCAAAGACTGTGAAAATAAGACTCAGAAGAAATTGTCACTTCTTTGAAAATGTTTCACAGGAAAAAATAAAACAAGATCAGGAAGAAAAATTAGGTTTTAGATGCAGCTGGTTTAAAGAAAAAAGTCTCTTACATAAATTATGTAGAAATGGCCTTTACTGTAGTTGAAGATGCATCAGCCCAGTGTTCCTCAAAGCCTTCTTCTAAGACTGACTGATGGTGTAGATATGTTGTTTTCAAATAAAATAAAATAAACATTTAATAATGGCACACCCATCAGACCCAAATGAAATCTAAATGTTTAAATTCTGGACCACACTGCCAAAGACACATTCTTTAAATCTGATCAAAATCAGACCGTGGTGACAATAAAAAAAGGAAAAAATTAGATTCAACTTTATTGTCATTGTGCAGTGAACAAGTAGAAAGACAGCAAAATGCAGTTTGCATCCAACCAGAAGTGCAAAAAAAAAGCAGAAAAGTGCAATGCAATATTCAAGTATAGACAGGTGGTGCATAGGCAGGACAAGAAATATATTGCAGTGTTATAAGAGTAGAATAAATATGGCTATGTAATATGAACAATGTATGAACAACATGTACAGATATGTGCAATGTATTAGCAGTGACATTATACTAGTAGTAAGAATAATATAGATATAGATATATGCATTGTATTAACAGAATATATAATAAGAAAAACTGAATAAATATGGATATACTGACTGAACCATATAGACAGATATGTGAGTGTAAAATAGTGTGGTAAAAAAAAATAGAGGGGGGGGAGGAAGAAGAGGGGGGAAAATTAAAAAAGCTATGTGCAGGGGGGAAAAAAAAAAAAAAAAAAGGAAGGGGGGGGGGGAAAAAAAAAAAAAAAAAAAAAAAAAAAAAAGAACAGTATGGGTGGGGTAGGGTAGTGAAAATTGTACGGAGGGGGGGCTTAGTGGGTTAATTATCACGGGGATGCAGAGTTAGAGTCCAGTAGGGTGACGGCCGCAGGAAAGAAGCTTCCTCTGAACCTGCTGGTAGAGGTGCGGAGAGACCTGAGTGGGGTGAGAACAGTCTTTGATGATGCTGCGCGCCTTCTTACACAAGCATCGCTTGCTCTGGATGGTCTCGATGGAGGGGAGTGAGGAACCGGTGATGCGTTGGGCAGTTTTCACCACCCTCTGCAGTGCTTTCCGGTCATGGGTAGAGCAGTTGCCATATCAAACTGTGACACAGTTGGTGAGGATGCTCTCGATGGTGCAGCGGTAGAAGTTCACCAGGATCTGAGGAGACAGGTGGACCTTCTTGAGTCTCCTCAGAAAGAAGAGACGCTGGTGAGCCTTCTTGATCAGGGTGGAGCTGTTGAGGGTCCAAGAAAGGTCCTCAGATATGTTGAACACCCAGAAACTTGAAGCTGGTGACACGCTCCACCTCAGTCCTGTTGATGAGGATGGGGGTGTGTGTGCCAGCTTTAGACTTCCTGAAGTCCACAATGAGCTCTTTGGTCTTCTTGGTGTTGAGAGCCCGTTTATTGGTAGTGCACCACGAGGATAGGTGCTGGACTTCCTCCCTGTAGGCCGTCTCATCGTTGTTACTGATGAGACCAATCACCGTAGTGTCGTCTGCAAACTTTACAATGGTGTTTGAGCCTTGTACAGGTGTGCAGTCGTAGGTGAAGAGGGAGCAAAGGAGAGGGCTCAGCACACATCCCTGTGGTACGCCGGTGTTCAGGGTGATGGTTGAGGAGGTGTGATTATCTAACCTAACAGACTGAGGTCTGTTGGTTAGGAAGTCCAGAATCCAGTTACAGAGGGAGGTATTGATGCCCAGTTCACTGACTTTGGTGATCAGTTTGGAGGGGATGACGGTGTTGAATGCTGAACTAAAGTCAATGAACAGCATTCTCACATAGGTTATGCTATTGTCAAGGTGGGACAGGGCAGAGTGAAGTGCCGTAGAGATGGCATCCTCTGTGCTCCTGTTCTGACGGTAGATGAATTGGAAGGGGTCCAGTGAAAGTCTTGAGATGGTCCAGCTTCTCGAAGAACTTCATTATGATGGGGGTGAGTGCAACTGGACGGAAGTCGTTAAGGCTTGTTTCAGTGGAGTGTTTTGGCACCAGCACGATGGAGGTGGTTTTAAAGCATGTGGGGCCAGCTGCCTGGGCTAGTGACAGATTGAATATGTCAGTCCAAACCTCAGTCAGCTGCACAGCACAGGCCCTGAGTAGGCGTCCGAGGATACCATCAAGACCAGCATCCTTGCGTGCATTAATCCTGCTCAGTGCCACACACATGTCAGTGGTGGAGAGTGTGAGTGGCTGGTGATCTGCAGAGACATTTAAAGATACAAGCATTACAGTGGGTTAAATCTAAACCAAAATATGCTATTAAATGTGTTTGAATGGATCTTTAAACATCATTCAGCACTGAAATGAATGTGAACCACTCGTGTCTCTCTTCTGTTAAAAAACCACAGCCAGCATCCTGTTGTCACAGAGCTACATCACTTGTTAAAAAATGATTTTTGATTGAGTATGAGGAAAAGCATCTAATCATCTAATAACTGGTATACCAGAAGGAATAAGAAGGGATTTCAATTGTTTGTTTGAAGTGTCAGTAAGGTCATGTTATTTGGGTGAATTGTTTGCATCACATGGTTTAAAAGTCACCGGTCTTACAGCTCAACAGCAAAGCTGTGAAAACCACTTTCTCTCACAGTTTTTTTTTTTATCAGATCAGCATCCTGCCAACAGGCACAAGATTATCTGTAAAAACAATTGCGTCTTGTTTCCTCTAGATGACTCGATCAGTACTTAGCAGTTACTGAGCATCAGATGGTTCTCAGCAGTGGAGCTGTTGGTCTGCTTCTTACTTAAGGAGAACCCTCTGGATGGGTTGGCTGAAGAATGTAACCATGCACATTGTAAAACTTTAATGTAAACATTATAGTTGAAGGGTGATGGCTTGAAATGCTCATAGTGTTAATATGTAAAGAAAAAAAACTTTTGGGCCAGCTCTGAACAACATACACTTGTTGACACACAGATATTAGGGATTTTTGTCATGTAGCTATAGGATACTATAACAGTGAAGCAAACTTTCTGCTGTGTTGGTGTGAGTAATTGAAAGCACTTATTGTACTTTCACAAGCCATTTTTCTTGTAACTGTGTCACTTTCTATTGTAGAATTGTCAATATTCTCCATTATGTGTAACAGACCATACTGAAGGGCTAAGGTGTGGGTGTTGTGCCTCTGTTGTTACTCGTGCTAATCACTGGGAGGGGTTTAAAAGGTTACACGATTTACACAATTGATTGATATATATTCGCCTGGAAAGCCTTAAGAAAAAAATCTCCAGCACTGACCTTTGCTCTGTAGCCTAATTAATAATTGTTGTAGCCTGTTAAGAAACAGCAGATTTTTGGTCCAGTAGTCCCTGTTCACTGCTAGATTTTCCCAGTCGCCGGACATGATGTTAAACTTTTTCAGGCTGGTCTTAATATTGTCCTTAAAGTGTTTCTTTGGCCCACCAGGGGCTCGCTGTCCTTTTAGCTGGGAGTAGAGGATCTGCTTTGGGAGACGGTTGTTGGGCATGCGGATGACATGTCCTGTCCATCAAAGTTGGTACTGCATTATGATGGTAGTGATGCTGGGCATATTCGTTTCCTCCAGAATGCTGGAGTTTGTACGTCTGTCTTCCAGTTGATCCTCAAGATTTTTCTTAAGGCTCTTTGATGGAATAGTTCCAGGGCTCTTAGGTGTCTGCTGTAGGTGGTCCAGGATTCAGCACCATACAGCAGAGTTGGGAGAATCACAGCTCTATAGACCAGGAGCTTGGTTTGAGCCCTCAGGTCTCGGTCATCAAAGACTCTTGTCCTGAGTTTGGCATAGGCTCCGCTGACACAGCTCAGGCGATGGTTAACCTCAGAGTCTATATTGGCTTTGGAAGAAAGAATGCTGCCAAGGTAGGGGAAGTGTTCCAAGCTTTCCAGAGTGGTGTTATCCACTTTGATGATGGGCTGGAGTGATGGCTGGTTGGGTTGTGGTTGATACAAAACCTGCATTTTCTTGATGTTCAAGGCCAAACCCAGGGCTCTGTATGCCTTGGCAAAGGCATTTAGAATGCCCTGGAGGTCTTCAGGGGAGCGTGCTACAATGGCGTTATCATTGGCATATTGCAGCTCCATAATGGTGGTATTTCTGACTTTGCTCCTGGCTTTGAACCTGATAAGGTTGAATAGCCTGCCGTCAGTCCTGTAAAGGATTGGAATCCCCTGTGGCAACTCTTGACCAGTAAGGTGAAGTATGGCTGCAATGAAGATGGCAAATAGGGTGGGAGCAATGATGACCCCAGTTTCTACAATAAAGGGCTCAGATTCAAAGCCACTGTTGAGCACTGTGGCTGATGTCGTCATGCAGTAGCCTCAGTACACGGATGTAATTGTCATGACATCCATACTTTGACAGTATGCTCCACAGTGCCTGACGATCCACGGAGTCAAAGGCCTTTGTCAAGTCTATAAAGGCCATGTACGGAGGCAGTCCTTGTTCCCGACACTTTTCTTGTAGTTGGCGAACAGAAAAGATCATGTCAGTTGTTCCCCTAGATGGGCGGAAGCCGCACTGTGATTCAGGGAGTACCTCCTCAGATAGTGGTAGCAGGCGGTTGGCGAGGACACGAGCGGGGATTTTGCCTGTTGTTGACAAGAGCGAGATGCCCCTGTAGTTTCCACACTCAGCCTTGTCCCCTTTCTTAAATAAGGTTAACAATTTGGGCATCCCGGAGCTCTGAGGGGAGCTCTTCCCTTTCCCAGACTTTGACGAGTAGATTGTGAATGTGGTGCCAGAGCCTTGGTCCTCCTTCCTTTAAGATCTCCGCGGGGATCCCATCAGGACCAGCGGCCTTGTTGTTCCTGAGATTCCTGATGGCATTGTGAACCTCTGTTAGGGTAGGAGGTTCCCCCACGTATTCTTGGATGGGACTCTGTGGGATATGGTCGGCGATGTCCGATTCGGCTAAGCTGTCACGGTTCAAAAGTTCCTGAAAGTGCTCCTTCCAACGTGCGTTGATGGAGTCATTGTCTTTTAGAAGAGTCTGTCCATCTTTTGAGCGCAGGGGATTTAAGCCGCGATGGCTAGGGCCATAGACAGCCTTAGTGGCAGTGAAAAAACCTCTGGTGTCACCTGAATCTGCCAGTCTCTGGAGTTTTAGAGACTTTTCTGTCCACAAGTTGTTCTTGAGCTCCCTCATCAATCTCTGAACGTCAGCCTTGGCTCTGGAGTGTGCTGCCCTTTTGGCCTCATGTTATATCATTTTGCCACACTCTGAAGGCTTTTCATTTTCTAGAGATAAGTTGTTCTATCTCTGTGTCATTTTCATCAAACCAGTCCTGATGTTTCCTGGACTGATACCCAAGGGTGGATTCACATGAGTCATAGATGGTGGATTTGAGAAGGCCCCACTGCTCTTCGATGTCATCAGGATATTCTTGCTGAAGATTACCCCGAGAGAGTCCTGAAGTAACTGCTGGGTGGCAGTTTCATTCAGGCTGTCTAGGTTCAGGTTTTTTGATAAAAAAAAAAGGGCAAACAAACTGCAATGGCAAGGTTTTTATATAGAAATATAAAAACACACACATGAATGATAAAATAAACTATTGACATAGTGGACCACAGATGCAAATCAGTTGTATAGCTAACACTGGTACAGGGTAGAGTGTCACACAAACGTCTTGAAAATAGATAACTCACCAAAGTCGCTCTCTGTAATAACGTGTGCGTAATCCAACTCGAAAGATGTTTTCTGCGAGGGCGCACGTGTTACGCACAGGTTATAAAGGTTCTATACACGGTTATACCAGGGCACAACCTAACTTGATGGCACATTATCATATATCGGCTTATCGGCTTAAGAGGTAGGAGGGTCTCGAACCATGAAATTGTTACTGGCTGAGACAACTGTTGATCGAAACGAGTGTGGTCCAAATTGAATGCAGAGATATCTTTTGCTTCTCAGATGTCTCTGTCCTCCGGGAACCTATTGGCTCATGAGAGGTGTTGTTTGATTCGTAAGACTTTGCAGAACAAATATAACACCCAAATGTAGCGTTCCAAGTCTCGCATGAGAAGTGAGAGTCGAAAAGATGTCCAGTAGTGAACTATTGTTTACCGTTTTTATGTTGTAATTCGGTCAGAAACTTCTTTATTGTGAGACGAACAGCTAGTTTTGGATAAACTGGCTTGGATATTACATTTGCTTGGACTCTTGGGGATTTATGAAAACAATTTTTTTTGGGACAATTTCACCAAAGTGGATAAAGGGAAGAATGTGCAGGTATGTAAGCACACTTGAATCGGCGCTGTCCTTTTCAGTGTTATAACAATTAGATTACCATTTTCGAACTGCTATAAATTATTTTATGCTTTGTATGTGGGCTTAATGGAATCCCGAGAGTCTAAGCTTTAAACCGATGTGCTGCATGGCCGTATATTTTGAAGATTTAATGCTTCAAAGTTATAATGAAGTTTATGCAGCGTCTATTTTGAGCGGAAGTGTGCCGTCCACCGCACAATGATCCCTGCGAACACCCTGCTACCTAAATTCAAATACTTGCCTGTATGCAGTTAAAGTTTAGAGTTGTGTAACCAGAAGGGAAAATCTTTAAAAATGACTGTCCTTAACCATTTTAAATGAACTAATTTCTTAAGTTATTGCACCAGGACTTTCTGTCGACATTATATTTGCATAATAGCCATCCCTGTTAGGAATCACCAGAGGCCTCACGATACGATATCATCACGATACTTATGTCACGATACAACATTATTGCGATTTTAAAGATATTGCAATATTCTGCATTATTGCAATTTATTACCTTTTTTCCCCAACTTCATATTTTTCCCAATTTCAAATGATGTCCCCAAAAGAAAACTTTGTCAACATCTGTTTTATCTAAAAAGATACAATTCTCTGTTTGTTAATCTCACTTCAATTTTATTGTTGCAAAATGGGATTGTCAATCAGACAAACTGACCAACACATATAGAACAAAAGATCAATACTTGGCATCTGTGTATCGATACAGTATTGCCACGGAAAATATTGCGATACTATGCTGTATCGATTTTTTCCCCCACCCCTAATCCCTGTATCATAAACTGTATTCTACTAGAACCCTTTTTTTGTCAACGAGTAGGATCAGCATTCAAATTGTTTTGTAGCTGCTACCTTTTTGTGCCTCTTCAAGCCCATTCCCACCAGTAAAACAGCCTAATGTTATAAATTATTTAAAAAAAAAAAGTTTTACAGTCATGGCTCGGAGAATCAAAAGTATGGCTTTGAAATGTACTAGGGTTTTAATAATAGGACATGTCATACTGAAGAGTTAGTGTGTCATTATTTTGACTTTGTAGTTCTTTCTAGCTCTCTCACTGTACTCTCTAACTTGACCTGCGATTTTGATTTCTACTTTTATAATTTTTTTATTGGCAATTATGCGTTGCCATATCATCCAGTGCAGAGGAATTAGCAGTGAAGCGTTGTGTTGTTTGATTTGTCTCGCAACTTTCAGTCTCTGAAGCATCAGCAATAAATAATAATAAAAGTATTATTTTAAAGGCAGGACTTCCGACAACACCTGAAGGCAGCGCAGCAAACGCAGCCCCTGGGTTGAATAACAGGGCAGCGCAACCAGCCCAGTGTTTTGTGTGAGTGTGAGAGTGTTTTGTGTGTGTGTGTGTGTGTGTGTGTGTGTGTGTGTGTGTGTGTGTGTGTGTGTGTGTGTGTGTGTGTGTGTGTGTGTGTGTGTGTGTGTGTGTGTGTGTGTGTGTGTGTGTGTGCAGGAGGAGGAGGAGCCCGGGCTCCTCCGCTGTGATAACAGGCTGCTGCCTCGGCTCTGTTATCTTCCGTTCCCCGCCGTCCGAGCAGCGGATCTCCTCCGGACCTGCACCGGGATTTATTGAATTCTTATGAAAGTTCACTGATAGCAGAAGCGCTCCTCCCATGGTGTCCCCGGGAGACTCCCCGGCCTCTACTCGACTTTACGGAAACTATCGGCGACCGTTTGGGGGTCTTGGAAATCATGGAAACGTGGTTTTTGCATCACGTCCTCGGGGTGTCTCTGTCGGTCCTGCTCCTGGGTCTACCGGGGCCCCTAGGGGCAGGGACCCCCAGTAACAACAGCACGGATCCGGTAACGGCAGGATTTTATTATTCAACCGCCACAGACGAACTCACTAACATGGAAAACAATGCAACTTCAACTTCATACTCCAGCGAGAGTTTATCAGCATCACAGAGGAACATCCTGCTCACACACACTGCTGAATCACACACTGCTGCTGCTGGAAACTTCGGTAAGATCACTGTTACGAAGGCCTGCAATGACAAGTGTAACTGTTCAGACACAAAAGTTAGTTCGGTTTGCTGAGTTTATCCCAATTATTCCGTATGAGCATTTCTTTCCCCTGCAAAGTAAGGCTCTGTAAATGTCTACTTTTCATTTCAAAATAAGCGTTAGCTGCAGAATACAATAGAAATACAACAGCAAAGCTGATTTATTATTCCAACAGGATTGCTATAATCTCTTAATTCCAACTTTCTTTATCGAAAGTGAAGATTTCCTGTTGCATCCTGTGTGAAGAGACCTAGCTACACATTGTCATGAAACAAGTGCATTGCTCTTTTTGTTTAGTTTGCTTCAGTATAGAGCTGTAACTACTTATTTTCATTAAAAAAATCCATTCCATTGATGATTCATCGCTTGCACTATAAATTGTCAGAAATAGTGAGAAATGCCCATCACAAGTTCCTCAAGCCCAAGTTGACATATTCGAACTGCTTTATTTGACCAACCAACAGTTCAAAACCCCTGAAGTAGGGCTGCAACTAACAATTATTTTCATAGTCGATTCATCTGTTGATTTTTTTCTCAATTAATCGATCGGTCTCTAAAATGTCAGAAAATGGTGAAAAATGTGGATCAGTGTTTCCCAAAAGCCCAAGATGACGTCCTCAAATGTCTTCTTTTGTCCATAACTCAAAGATATTCAGTTTACTGTCACAGAGGAGAGAAGAAACTCGAAAATATTCTCATTTAAGAATGCAATTTTTTTACTTTTGTCTTAAAAAATTACTCAAACCGACTAATCGATTATCAAAATAGTTAGGCGATTAATTGAGAGTTAACAACTAATCGATTAATCTTTCAAGCTCTACCCTGAAGTACGCAGGTTAGTATTGTAGAAGATTGAGGAAAAACTAAATAATTACATTTGAGAAGCTGGAACCAGTACATTTTCTGGGATTTTTGCTTTAAAAATTGGCTGTAACGATCAATCAATGACTGCAAATTAATTTTCTGTCGCTATTCAATTCCTCGAATAATTGTTTCATTTCTACTTGAGCATAAAACGTGGCTCATACTGTATGCTCAGATCTGTGGGTCAGATATAGAGGAGGATAAACCCACCATTACAACGTTCACTTTGTTTTTTGGAATAGAAATATTCCCACCACTTTAAACCGACAGACCTTTCCAATGACCGACAGAAGAAATGTGGTTGACCATTTATCAAGTTAGACCCATTCACTTAGTTTGATAACAACTCAGAGACCCTCCCATGAATGTATCACTCCTATCATGATCTAAATATCAAATCTGATCAGCAGCCTAACTTCTTTTGAGGTTCCCTGTTAGCAATTGAAGCTGAGGTGTTGCCACAAAAAAGTCTTGACATTTGTTCAGCAGCTCACACCGGTGTTGATAAGGTGTATGGGCCGCTGTATCCATTGGTCAAGAGCATCTTGTCACGTGCATCATGTGGCAGTAGAGTTCAGAAGAGACCCCAGCCTGTAGATCCAGGAAAGCATGCCTCAAAACATTCCTACACCATTCTGGTGTGGGCTTAAAGTAAATTAAAAGAAAACAGTACAAGAATCAAGGGCTTTAATTGATAAATATATATATATTTTTTTTTTTATAGGGATTTAGTTCAAATCCCTCAAATAGAGGGTTTAGGTACAGTCCTAAAACTACTTTTGAACCTAAACTCCTGCCAGAGGGAAGAAAGATTTAGGTAACACTTTATAATAACCATCACTAATAAATGGTAAATTGATAGTTAATTCATCTTTAGTTAGATATTTGTGATCATTTAAAAAAAAATAAAAAAATTATAAAATTTTATTATTATAAAATTAAATTTTTTTTTAGTGTCATACAATAATACGTTTATAACTTCAGATAGATAGGTAATACTTTGTCAGTGGTTAATAATTGTTTTGTAAACTGTCTATAAACATTATTTGAATGGCTATTATAAAGTTTCAACTAATCCTTATAATAATAAGGTAATGATTAATAAATGGTTTATAAAGCATCTAGTAACAATCATTTGGCCCCATTAGATCTTTATTTGGCGATCTATAAAAGAGATGATTATTTTATTATTTGAGCACTGATAATAGCTATCTAAATAGTGTTTATAGATGCTTTACAAAGTCTTTATTGACCATTAACAAGGTATTATGTTCATCAGATGCAACTTTACAATAGACATCTAAATTATGTTTACTGACGGGTTACAAACGATTTCTTAATCATTTACAAAAAGTTAATATAATATATATGTGAACAACAATAAACTTTTAAAATAACATTAAAGCATAACTAATAATTAGTAAACATGATTAATTATCAATGTGTTGTTATTTAACAGTAAAATATCTATTAAATAAGTTTAATTAACTATCAATTTACCATTTATTAGCGATGGTTATTATAAAGTATTACAGATTTAAGCTCTTAGGGTACAAATGAAGACGTTTCAGAAAATGTATTAGCAAGTATAATATATCACCACTGGCAAGTATAATACCAAGAAAGGTACCATAAAACTTCCAATAATGGCTGGGGCCTGTACTTCGTGAACAGAAAGCACTGGACCTTTATTACAGACAGACAGGTCATGAATTTGGGCGATCCACCTGCTCTGTGTAAAAGCCATGGATTTGCTATTTTGCTGTTCAAATCTACACAACTGCCTCTTTATGTACAGTATAACTTTAATATAGTTCCAATGCAACTGCACTCCTCTTATTAGCAACATAATATTACCATTATTACTACTGTGCTATTACTAATGCTACAGTTTGTCATCTAGTCACAATACAGTATTCCATATAGACCTACTTATAACATAAACTACTTATACATAAGTACAGCAGTTTTGCAATGCATTTTCAATGGTAGTTGTCTCCATGACAACAAGATAAACATAAATTAAGTTGACTTGACTTGATATAAAAGTCTGCATTGCACATGTCTCTCTCTGATGCTTTAGTTTATTCATTTTAGTGATATTCTAAATAATGTGTCGTTGTATACTACTCGAAGGAGACTGTGTCACTGGCTTCTGCATTTAAACCCAAAGTGAACCTGAAGTATATACTGCATTTAAACAGTGACAATCTGAGACAGACTGTTGTAGAAATCTGGGCACAGGCATTACTTCTTACAAGTTTAACAGCGATGTTCAAGATCTGTTTGTCCGGTGAGATTTTTTTACATGCTTGATTCATTCAGACTGGGGAGCTGCCCAGTACTGCAATTCACGGAAAACAATGTGAGGGTCAAATGCTTTGCTCAAAGGCAAAGAGTAGTTGCTGCTAAAGAATGACAAAGTGGAAATGATTCTCTTTCCTCACCCTGATTTCATCCAGAGTCATCTTTTCTGTCCTAAGACCAGGTATTTCGGGTACAGTCATCTGGTGACAAACAGCTCAATACTTGGCCACTGAATATAGCAAAGGTCCACAGCAATACATTACCTATTTGATCTGTTGGCAATACAATATCAACCAATATATTCACTGCTGCGTCATACCAGCGTCCATCCTCATTAATATGCTAACCGTGCTGCTTTTGCCTAAATGAATATGCAAGCCACAGAGCTTCTGGTGTATAACAGATGTGAAAAGACGACACTGACAGCCGTGTTAACAGTTGAGAGCTAAGAGATAAACAGCAGAGAATCTGGGAGTGTCCCTCACTTGTTGCCAACACCACGTTCCAGTCTGAGTTTTGTTGCCCGGGCTGGATCCACAGAGAGAAAAATGAAATAATGAGAGAGACATGCAGAGGAAGTGAAAGAGAAAAATAGAGTCCAGTGGCCCAGTTCTCCTCACAGACTCCGAGTGGACGGGCTGTTCTGCAGTTGAACTCTCCCCTCCATTGGTTTTGTACTGGATGGTGGCTGCTGGTGGCAGAGTGCTGTTGTTCCAGTCAGACTGCTAGAGACTTGCAATATAACAGGCTGTCAGACAGCATCAGTGACAAGGTCAGAGAAAGACCTCAAACACACACAGATTTGGTGATAATTATCTGTGCGTTCATCACTGTAAATTACACATATAGTCATATGATCCATTGTTTACATAAATGAGTGCAGCTTTAAAATATACATAACTAGTGAGCATCCCATGAGCTTAAAGGGATACTTCACCGATTAGCATTAAGCTTTGTATCAGTAGAAACCCGGTAGTATTTTCGAATGACCGTGCTTCCCTCCCTCATGTCCCCCTAAGACGAGAGATAGCTGTATTGTGTGTCTGGAAAAAACCCTCTGATGATGCAAAAATCGTCATTTTGCATCATCAGAGGCTTTTTCAGCCAGAGGCTAGAGACTACAGCCCCAAAAAAAATAATAATAAAAAAGCCTCAGATGATGCAAAATGACGATTTTTGCATCATCAGAGGGTTTTTTTCCAGACACACAATACAGTTATCTCTCGTCTTAGGGGGACATGAGGGAGGAAAGCACGGTCATTCGAAAATACTACAGGTTTTCTACTGAACAAGCTTTCAATGCATGAAATCCACTTTAGCATGGAATAGATATGTTTTACTATATATTTTTAAAGCTGCACTCATTTATTGTAAACTATCGGCTATTATTTACACCAATAATTATCACCAAACTCTGCAGTTCCCCTCAGCTCTGTGGTGCATTTTAGCATCTTTCTGCTCATTGTTTTGTTTTGGTTTTACGGCCTGCAGCCCCAATTCAGTCTCACCGCTTTCCAGCCACATCAGGCAGCTGTTGTCAGCTCTGATAAACCCACCGTACACTTCTTGCACAGCATCAAACCACCGTGAATATGTGACATATGTCAATGTCAAATGAATGCTAATACCTTGTGTCTGCTGGAGGTTTAAAAAGGCAACTGTATGCTAACATGTTATAGGCCTAATTGTCTAATACGTACACCATGTAAGTGCAACATCTCTATGTTGATTCCAGCTGGAGACCTTTGTTTGCTTGTCATCCTTGCTCTCTATGCATGGTTTGGGCTATCTCCACTGTTACTGTCAGAAGGAAAATGTAAAAAAAAACAACAATCTAAACAACAATCTCTTTTATCAACAGCAACCTTCTTTTCTGACACTTTACTATAATGTTGAATGGTGTTTATGACTTAACAACAAAGCTAAAAAAATATATAATAATCCACAGACAATGAACATTAAAACACGCCCAGATCTATGGTTGGTGACAGTTTTCTGCCAGAGCCTTGTGCTCACTCAGCTTTAGGAAGGAAATAGCTGATTCCCAGCGGAGACAGTTACCGCCATATTTAGGTCCTCACGCCTTTGTTAAAGCAGACAAGCCTGGCTGCCAATTGTTCTCCACCCAAAAATCATTGCCTCTGCAGCAAGTAACAGTACTTCTGTCAGCATCTTCCCCCTTTCTGCAGTCAGTACAGGCCAGATACAGCCTGGTGAGCACCCTCTGGTGGCCACTGCTGGAAGTGAGCTACATACGTAAACACAAATGTGTTTGCCTTTTGCATGAAAGCAGTCGATCAGAAAAAAAGCTATGATACTGTGAAACAGAAATAAAGAGCCCTCCGAATGTTTTCAGTGTCTTGTAAACTTAATATTTTCTCTTTTTTATTTTTCCACAGACACTGATCAGACGCAAACATTCACAGAAACAAGCATCGGGTCACTAGAAGCCATAAGTTTGTCTACTGAGCCACTCACTCCCACCCTTGTTATAGCCACCACTGAGGCCAGCATCAGCACAGGCAGCAGCAGCACTGGTATCAGCACTGGTAGCAGCACCGGTAGCAGCAGCACTGGTAGCAGTACCGGTAGCAGCAGCACTGGTAGCAGCTCCGGCAGCAGTACCGGTAGCAGCAGAACTGGTAGCAGCACCGGCAGCAGTACCGGTAGAAGCAGCACTGGTAGCAGCACCGGTAGCAGTACCAGTAACAGCAGAACTGGTAGCAGCACCGGCAGCAGTACCGGTAGCAGCAGCACTGGTAGCAGCAGCACTGGTAGCAGCACCGGCAGCAGTACCGGTAGCAGCAGCACTGGTAGCAGTACCGGTAGCAGCAGCATTGGTAGCAGCAGCACTGGTAGCAGCACCGGCAGCAGTACCGGTAGCAGCAGCACTGGTAGCAGCAGCACTGGTAGCAGCACCGGCAGCAGTACCGGTAGCAGCAGCACTAGTAGCAGCAGCGCTGGTAGCAGCACCGGCAGCAGTACCGGTAGCAGCAGCACTGGTAGCAGCAGCAGGGCCTGGAAGGACTTTACTAACACAAACCAGATGCCAGACGCCTTCCCTGCTGTGTCCTCCGAGGCTAGTTCCTGGATGTTGTCCAGACTGCCCCAGGACAGCCCGGACACCACCCTCCGACTAGGAGATGCCTCAGACTCAATGTCCCACACAGCCGTCCACACCGACAGCACCTACACTTCTACCGCCATCAGCCGAGCTGGGGAGAGGACCCTGCTGTCTGTCACCTCCTCTTCCAGTAACAGCACCTCCTCTGCCTTTACAGAGGACTCCAACTCCCATCAGCCCCCCTCCACTTGGGGTATTTCTGCACGGGCTACCGAGACTGAGGACTACACCCACAGTGCGCCGGCCACCAGGACTGACAGCAGAGACACAACAGACCAGCACATGACGCACTCCTTCAAGGGGATATTTCCAGAGACAAGTTTAACTGGACAACCTAATGCCACCCATCATCAATACACCTCAACATCAGAGGAGACCTCTGACTCGACACCACCTCTCAGAGTAACCGAGCCCAGCACTGACCAATCGGAAGTGTCCGTTTCCTCCACACCTTCTGTAACCTCACCTGCAGAAGGTCCTACAAACATCTCAGGGACAGAGCAGGGGTCGGGCTTTAGTGTTACAACCTCCACTGAGTTCTCCACCGGAGCCCACAGCTCCAGCACCCAGAACCAGGAGGCCACTGTGGGGGTTTCATCCCAGACCAGTGACCAAAGCGTTGGCTTGGGTCTGACCACAGCACCCCCGACAGTCAGTAGTACATCAGAAGTGGACAACTCTCTAACAGACACTCCAGTGCTCGTTACTAAGTTCTTCCTCATCACCACACCTGTCACTGTTACAGAAAGGTACGTTTTATATATATATATATATATATATATATATATATATATTTTTTTTTATTAGAAAAGCATTATTTTAACAGACACATTCAGCTCTATAAGCTTTAAAGCACGTGTCATACTCAAGGCCCGCAGGCCAAATCTGGCACCTCGCAGATTTTGATCCGGCCCACATATCAGTTAAGGTTCCCAATAAATCTTAGCCCACCTAGTTTTTGTTGTTTTTTCAATGTTTTGCCACTTTTTCTGACGTTTTTTGGCGCCTATTCTGAAGTATTTTTTCAAAATAACTTTTTTGGGGTCTTTATGTCGACCAAACTGTTAGCGAGAAGGCTATATGAGACATGCAATAATACAGTAAAAGATTACTTTTTCGATGAAATAAAAGCATGTGAATAAACTAAACATGTCTGGCCCTGGATGTGATTCTTATTTTCCAGTGTGGCACTTAGTGAAATTGAATTTGACAACCTTGCTTTAAAGGAATGCAGATTGACAAACTTAAAATGATTGGCTTACATTAGCGCCCCCTGATGACACCTTAGCCTGCTCTGTGTCGAGTGATCAATAAAGTTGTCAGTCCTGGTGTTGTAAAGATGAAAGTTTTTCTTGTATGCTCTTTTCAATTCTTGTCAGAAGTCTGTAAGAGATTTGGTTGAAAGCTTTTCTCTTTAACAGATCACAGATAACGGAGGAAGACACTTTCAAAACCACTGCGCCCACCTCCACCACCACAACCACCACCACCACCACCACCACAGCAACCAGCCCTCCTTTACCAGCAACCTCATCCTCCAGGTTCAGTAGCACCGCTAGCATCTCTACTCCAGGGTCACCTACCGAGGCCACCGTCCCGTACACTACGCCCTCCACCACCCTGGCCTTGCTGACCTCTGCCGTGCACGCAACTCCCCGCGTGTCGCCCAGCCAAACCCAGGGACCCTCAACTGGGATGGATAACCCCACAAACGCCACCACCCTGCAGATAGAGACAAGCACGGACACCCCGGGAATCACCACGACTCACAGCGAGCACATCACCACCTCCTACACCCACAGAACCCCAACTAAGAGTACAGAGGCTCTGCAGACCACCGGGAAACAGACAGACAGAGGAACTACAGAGCTGGTTGGGACCACATCACCCACCAAGGCACCGCCAACACCACCAGGTCAGTGGTTTACACTCCATCATTTTAACTGACAATCCTTGACATGCAGTTTTCACAGCAAGAATGCGTTACTCTCTGTGGACCAAAAACCTTTAAAAAAAAGCGATTACATACATATTATATATTATTTACATATAGATATACAAATGTGCATTATGAACCATTCAAATTATGAGATTGATGAGACATAATGAATGTTTGTGTGAAACCACTGTACGATTACCTTGTTTTTAAAAACCTTTTTTAATGGTTCAGTTTCTTCTCTCCTCTCTAAACTCCAGGGAACCCTTGTGTGTCAAACCCTTGTATGAACGGAGGGATGTGTGTGAGCTATAAAGGGCATCAATTCACCTGCCACTGTCAGCAGGCATGGACAGGACTGACCTGCAACCAGGGTGAGCTACTCTCCTCTTCTTCCTGACAGATTGACGACAGCATGCATGCTACTTTTTTTTTTTTTTTGCAATGTACCCAAGCATGAAATCTCCAGAAAAGTATGAAATGAAATCCAAGTTTAAAATGTTCAGTTTTTTGAGAGCGTTCGCCCCATGTTGGCTGAGTCCTGCAGTGGCCCGGGTTCGAATCCGACCTGCGGCCCTTTGCTGCGTATCATCCCCCATCTCTCTCCCCCTTTCATGTCTATCCACTGTCACTATAATAAAGGGAAAAGCCACAAAAAAATAATCTTAAAAAAAATCTCTTACTATATTGTCCTGAGTGCTCTTTTAGAACGTATATAGTAATACTTGTATGTAATGGTGTGTGCAGATGTGGATGAGTGTGAGAGGGACCCATGCCCCGTTGGGTCCAGGTGTGTGAACACGCGAGGTTCCTTCAGCTGTGAATGTCCGCTGGGCTTCGACCTGGAGGACGGACGCACCTGCACCAGAGGTAAAACCTCTTTAATACATAACAGTGAAACAATAATCTATCACAGATTATGAAAATATGCAAACACAAAGTATATATGAATTCAAAGTTGTTTTCCCAAAGGCCTTCTTTTGATCACCGACAGTATTTTCCCCCTCCACAGCAAAGGCGTTTCTGGGAACTTTCAAAGTTAACAGATTTCCACATGACCCTGTTATCTTCAAGAGCGCCACCATGCATGAGATCCAGAGAGAGCTCATTCAGCTGGTGAGCGGCAGCACACATTATTGCATTGTCTCTGCAGATTTCTGAGCTCCATTCGGCTTATGTGTATTATATCTGCTACACGCTCTCTTCCTGTCTTTCACCTCAGCTCAATGCTTCCTTGTCAGTCCTCCGAGGTTACAGCCGCTCAACGCTAAGTAAGAAGTAAGTTTTTGCCATCACTAAACCATTCCATTTCTGTAATCTTTCAGTAATTTGTTGTTATATTTTCTAAATCACAAAAGGAAACATGGTTATAATTATATTCACCCCACCCTGGCCTTTACATTTCATAGGCCTTCATTAGAGCAGGGTCTTCAACGTTTTTAAGCCAAGGACCCCTTAGCTTAAAAAGAGACGGAGCAGAGACCCCCTACTATATATAATGTATAAAATTGAGTTGCATATTAAACTACAACCTACAATAAAGTGTAGGGCAGCCTATAGCCTTTAGATATACCTTTTATGATGCATGGAATACTAAGGTGTTAAAATAATAATTGTTGACATATTCATATATTTATACATCATATTTAAATGTTAAAATGTGGAACAGTAGCTGTATATGTTGATGGGTACCTTACCAGGCCAGTAAGCCTATCATCAATGTGTAAATTAAAAAAAGATTTATCTTTACAAATAATATTTTGGATTCATGTTAATGTATATATATATATGTATACATTATATATATATTTTTTTAAACTATCAAACAATAATTTGGTGTCCCCCCTGCAGCAACTCTGAGGACCCCCCGTTGAAGATCTCTGCATTAGAGTAAATCAGAACTAAGAAAGAAAACAGATGAATGATGCAACATGGACATTTTGTCAGTGTAGGCCTCTGTTTTGACCTGTTCTGATCTCTTTCCAACAGAGAAGAGGCTGAGGTTCGTATCTCAGCTGTCAACATGTTTTCCATTTCCACCGATGTGACGAGCGCAGAGGTCTACAACAGCATCCAGATGTCTCTCAGCAACTGCAGCTCCTCATTGGCCCACTGCCGGATGGTCCTGCAGCACCAGCTCACCTATCAAGGTGAATATAATAGCCAGTAATCCTAATGAACATCATCACGTTTATATTTGCTAAAAGTATTACATGTTTTAACTGGCATACTTTAATTGTGATTGAGGGCAGGCTACTAAAAGTAGCTGTGAATGTGTTTACATCCACTAGAGGGCAGAATTTAGCCGTAAACAGCTCCCACAGTTACATCATTACATCACTCAAAAACTTCATCATCCAGCTGCTATATTTCACAACCCTACACTACAGGGAATCCTACAATAACAGCACAGGACAACACCATAAAACACTACAAAAAGATGACTATGAGCTCACACACACAGTAGCAATTTTATGTAGGATGCTCGTTGTGAACCAGAACTATAATAAATTCTGACTTGCGTGGCCGGGTTAGCTCAGTGGTACATCAGGCGCACATATACTGAGAGGTTTATGCCTTGACGCAGAGGTCCAGGGTTTGAATCCGACCTGTGACGATTTCCTGCATGTCTTCCCTCTCTTTCTCCCCTTTCTCACCTGGCTGTCCTATCAAATAAAGGTGGAAAAGCCCAACAAAATTATCTTTAACAAAAATAAATAAATTCTGACTTGCTCTTGAGATGAAACCTAATAGTGAATTGAGGGAAACAAAGAAGCTTGTTCGGTGTTTTCTGACATCTTGGATTCATCTTGTCCAAATCATGTTCCTGTGTTGCTGTAGTCACGACTAATTGTGTCCACACTGTGTTCCAGTGGAAAGTCTGTGTGTGGCCCAGAAGACTCAGTGTGATACAGAGCGCTCCACCTGCACAGACAACAGTGGCACAGCCAACTGCCAGTGTCTTCAAGGATACTACAAACACAACCCTGACGACCTGTCCTGCTTAGGTGAGCTCAGTGTGTGCTACTTACTGTGAGGGCATGGGTTTTTCTGTATATATCAAAAAGGAAACCACAAATTAACCTGATTAAAATTGACCAAACATGATTCAAATGACCAAGTTAGTGTTTCCTTCCTGATAAAAACAAAATACTGAAGAAAAAGTAGATTCAAATTTTAAATTTCACATAAAATTCATTGAAATTAAGGATAAGGCATATCAGCAAACCAACATTGGCGTTGGACCTCCCTATAACAAACTGTGTAGTTGGACTTTTTATGAACAAAACATCTTGTTTCAGAATGCGGGGATGGCTACAAGCTGGAAAATGGCACCTGTGTTCCGTAAGTTCAACTCTTTTTCAATACATTTTTTCCTTAAAGTATTGATCCACATATACTGAACAATTTAAGTCCAGATTCTTACAGCAGATTCTATGTCTGCTTTTAAGGTGCATGTTTGGATTTGGAGGATTCAACTGTGGAAATTGTAAGTTGCCTTAAAAATCCCTGAACAGGCACCTATTCAGCTTCAATAGATACAATACTTTTTGTGAACTAAAGTTACAAATTTGATCTTGTGATCTTTACATAATATGTTTCTAACGTTAAGTATTTAATATGTTGTTATCTGACATTGCAGTTTACAAGCTGATTGCAGTCGTGGTGTCACCTGCAGGGGGCGCTCTGCTCCTCATCCTCATCATTGCTCTCATTGTCACCTGTTGCAAGTAAGACTGCTGTTATTGTTAGCACAAAAACCTGTCCTGGTTTGCAGAGCAACTATTTTATTGATGGTAGCACAGTAATCTGTCTTGCTATACAGTATTTTCAAGTTGATAATTAAAAAACAAGTGATCCTAGACCATAAAACAAGTGTAATTATCTGTTGGCTGAATATTTCAGTATTTTGAAGCATCAGTTTACCCAAATTACCCAAAAAATAACACATTTCTTCAATTTCAATGGTTTGGTGAAGTGACTAATATTGGTAATATGTGGTAAAGGTTTAACTTTTTTTTTAAATGTTTGATCTACAAGGAAAGACAAGAATGACATCAACAAGATCATCTTCAAGAGTGGAGACATGCAGATGTCCCCGTACGCAGACTTTGCCAAAAATAACCGCATATCCACGGAGTGGGGCAGGGAGACCATAGAGATGCAAGAGAACGGCAGCACCAAGAACCTGCTGCAGATGACTGACATTTACTACTCTGTAAGGAGACTTACAATACAACTTTCATTAGACCTCCCACTCCTTCATTTGTCTTCATTATTCAAGTTTAGGCTTGGTTTTGAGTGTTTGGATATGTCTTATAAATCACTTTATTAGAAGAAACTTTTAAATACATCTCATTGATTTTCTGTGTTTCTGTGCCCTTTCCTTCAGCCTGCGTTGCGTAACTCAGACCTGGAGAGAAACGGCCTGTACCCGTTCACAGGCCTGCCGGGTTCTCGCCACTCGTGCATCTACCCTGCCCAGTGGAACCCCTCTTTTATCAGTGACGATTCACGAAGGAGAGACTACTTCTGACTGCCCCACCTTGAACACACACAAACACACACACACACACACACACACACACACACGCACAACTTACTATCTCTTATAATGATGTGTTATAATGGTTTTCCGTCACAGTGAGAGTGGGAGCCCATTTGACCATCTGCATTCAGGGCTGCACACTAACTATGTAAATGCAGGTGTGTGTGTGTGTGTGTGTGTGTGTGTGTGTGTGTGTGTGTGTGTGTGTGTGTGTGTGTGTGTGTGTGTGTGTGTGTGTGTGTGTGTGTGCGTGCATGTGTGTGTGTCTGCATATTATTGAAGTGCACATTTTTTTTGCAAGTGAAATATATTTCTGAGAGTGTTATTGTGTGGCCATTTCAGTGTTTTTGCATGTTTTAGCTCATTTGCTTCGACTCACACATTACATTGCTGCCACTGTGTTGTTAAAGACTGTTTAATGTGTTTTTCGTGCCTTGCAGGCAGCCTCTGATTCTCATTTACTTACACTGTATGATAAAAAACTATTTCCAGACGCTTGAAATGTGCTTGAGGTAGGCCATGACAGTAAACAATCATATCTGCCTTGTTGCTGCCTTTTAATGCAGTGCAGTTTTGCTTGAAAAATCTGCACTGCATTAATGCACAATATTAAATAAAAGCAGATATAATATTCACTGTGCTCAAAGACAGGAATGTGAGTTCATGACCACCAGGAATGTGGGAAAACACAATCAGATTACATGTTTTTTTTAAACAGCAGTGATGTAAAGTGTATGTGATGTGTAGCAAATAGACACGTGCAAAACCATTGATATGGTCCTTTAAGTGCTGAAGTATGAATATGTACGTGCCACTGCTGTGATTTGAAAATAATTAGTTTCTTCTTAGATAATAGTCTGAGAATAAAGTATTGATGGAACAAGACAATAACAAAACCACTGAAGGATGTGCAAAGTTCGGTTTAATGCCAATAGAAACTGAGGAACGACTTTGAATTCTGATAACGACGTTTATTTATTCCCTCTTTGTCCAAGTCCTTGACATGTAGCATACTGGACACCTTACATACACACTGACAGACTGGAGATGGATAAACTTGTGGCTTGTGTGTGTGTGTGTGTGTGTGTGTGTGTGTGTGTGTGTGTGTGTGTGTGTGTGTGTGTGTGTGTGTGTGTGTGTGTGTGTGTGTGTGTGTGTGTGTGTGTGTGTGTGTGAGAGAGAGAAGCGAGCGAGCGATAGAGAGAGAGAGATTGTGTGTCTTAAGTATGTGTGTGTGTGATGTGTGTATACGTGTGTGAGGAGTAATTAACTGTACACCAGAAGGATCAAAACTGTCAGTGAGTGTTTGAATTTAAAGAGTGTAAAGATGTATCATAATTAGTTTGCTTTTTCTGACATGGAGTATTATTTTTATGTGTCTGTTTTACTTCTTTGTGTTTATATATGATTTGTTCATTCTGGCGTTTTAGTCAGACGTGCTTATTTAAATAAAGAAATTTGCACAGCAGTATTTCTCCGACTCCATTCTGATGCTGATTATTTTAAGGTTTTTCAAATCCTTGATCTTGAACTGTTTGAGTTTAAAATTGTTCAAACAAAATGACTGTAAAATGTATTTTAGTGGTATTGCGCATTCATGTCATTTTTTAGTAGCACACAGCGCAACAAGAACAGAACAAACAATTAAAACAACTCAGGGTCACTTTTTTTCTTTTACCGGTAGTCTTTATTTTTCATTTTAGCATTTTACAGATTTTACAGGGTTAGAGAAATAAAGACGTATTCAAATTACCCATGAAAATGGGGATTGTCAACAGGTTTACAATCTTAATCCTACATGCTGGACTATATACAGTACCTTTCCTCTGTACATTCTATTTATCCTAAACGTTTGCACATCCCTTAACATTTTCTACGCATCCATACAGCCTCTTTTTATATATGTATGTGTTATATGTTTCTGTATTTATTGATTGTTAATATATATTGAATATGTTTATGTATGCACCAACAACCATGGCAAATTCCTTGTAAGTGCTATTTACTTGGCGATAAATCATTTCTGATTATGAATAAAGTGTTGAACTATTTCTCGGAGAGCAACAGCCAGGCACAGAGACTTCTCAGAGCCTTGTAACCACGGTCACGTAAGCACTTGGCAGATGCATAAAATGTAATTCGTAAAGAAAACGTTGGAAAACAACAAATACTCTGACCATTATTATGCCCTGTATGTATGAATATCGTGCCACCATAATAATCATTGTTTACATCGTGTTCACTTCAACAACACAAGTGCCATATCTAAATACTGATTTACATCAAACAAATGAGTCAACATTGTCAGGTAAGGTGCTTCTCCGAAACATGCTAAATTATTCCTTCCTTTGTGGGTAGTGGGTACAATTGTTTACATAATGTGACGTTTCTGGTCCATTTCTGTTGGTTTCCCAGTTTCTTATAACCCATAGTCTCAACTTTGTGAGGCTCATGAGACCTGAAGACACACAGAGGCACAACTTTACTTTGATATTTTGACTTTTCTAAACCAGCAATGGAACGTCAATACATTGATATGGGTGAGCAGGCCTTCATATTAATCAATGGTCCTCTCATCTTCTTCAACCTCACTGCGAATATCTTCTATGCATGTTGCATGATCTTCCCACCGTGTAACACGCAACAACTCAAGCAGCCTTTAAAGGTGCTGCTGGGATTTCTTGTCTCATGCTCAATTATGTATTGTGTCTCTTTGGCTTTACTGCTTTGTGTGTTAAAGGAAGCAACCAGCTTGGAAATGTTTCTTGTGCCATTGATGATTGTGAGGTTCTATGTGAGTTATAGCATGACGTGTTCGGTTTGGCTCAACTTCTACTACTACATCCAGATTGTGCCTGTACAGCGAGCTCTTCTGATCTGGGTAAAAAGGAACATCAAGTCTGTCATGTACATGATTTTGCTTTTTAACGGAACCTTTATTTTGTTCTGTGGTGCCGTTTTTACTGTAGCTGAACTATTTCAAAGCGGTGGGTTCACTAATATCAGCAATACATGGACTGAATATCAGATTGATGGACTGTACTTCACAAACAAAGTTTGTTTCTTCAGCATCAACGTGTATATCTTCTTATGTCTGTGTATATTGATGGTTTCTAGCTTTTCCACGGCCCACTACCTGCATAGACACATAAAACGTGTGGCACAGCCTGGTGCCTTCTTCTCCACTCCGAGAATTCAAAGTCAGCTGAGAGTCACTGTTACTGGGATCTCTCAAGGAGTGCTGTACTTCCTCTATGCCACCTTCCATTTCTTTGATTCGTTCACCACCGTGTTTACCTTGAGCTTTGACTTTAGTGCTTGGTTCTCCTTCATGTTCACCTCGCTGTACACATTAGGCACCACGGTCAACTTGGCCATTGGTCAGGTTATATTCAGGCAAAGGGCAGTCGATGTCTGGAAGGCACTCAAAGCACTGTGTGGCGTTGGCATGGTAACACGTGATATGAAAATGAACCCCAGCCGGCTGACAACAGGTGAAACGGCTAATACTGTAACTGTTGATGTCCAAATGTCAGTGTGATTATTATTATTGGGCGTGTGATGTGGTAGTGTTGCTTGTAATCATTTATCTACAGTGTGAGGTTTCATTTTATGAATGTATAGCAAAATAAATATAAATGTAAACTTTTTCGTGCAGTGGGTTGTTCTGGCAAAACACTGCCAGAAGAAGTTCACTTCATGCTGGGACAAACAGCAGATAATGTGCACATGTAATGACTGAAATCAATAGAAACCAGAAAGTGCTGCAATGACGGTGTGTAAACACACACACAAAATGGCTGTTTGTGTAACCACATCATTAAAGGAGCACTCCACCGATTTTACACAGCAAGTTCAGTTTACTCTTCATAAGGGGCACTACTCAGTCTGTGAACACTCTTATATAATGCCTTTTGTGGCTTTAAAAGAAGCTTTCCAAAGTTTGACAAAAATAACCCTCATGACATCACTAGGGTGTCTAGTGAAAGGTCCACATTGAGTTGCAACATGGGATGTAAAATCTTATTTGGAGCTTGACCCATCAGAACTTGAAGTCGCAATATCTTGGTTTCTGCTGCTTTGATTCTAACCATTCCCTTTTTTAAATTCTGTGTCCTGTGACTCTATAAAAGTGCAATACTAAATCGCTGGAGTGCCCTTTAAGCAACTGCATTTTGATAACTCAGAAAAGTAGGATTGCAAATAAAAGTAAAAATGATAATTAATAGAACATGGAGTAATAATTACTGACCTATGTGATTTCACAATAATATGCTAATATTTACATATTGTACTTACACCTCAGATTAGCTACATTACTCAGAGTTGGAGTACCTCACAAGTTTTGTCTGTAAGAATATGAAGATGGATGAAAAGGGGTTCTGTGCGCGTCTCCCAGCAATGTGAATGTGCATCTGACTCAGGTGCTTCTCAGAACAAGGACAGCGGACATCAGAGTGAAATAAGGACTGGAACACACTGATTGATCTGCAGACCAATGTTTTGTCACTACTGTGTCTTTATTCGAGTCAAAAATGAGAATGGACTTTCTAACCTAACCTAACAGTGCCTGTTATAATTTTCCACATTGAAGCTTCTTCTGGGGTCCTTGATTTGCTGTACAAAAATCTTACCTGATGTCAGCTATTTGACTACTAGTATGGGCTACTCTGTTTGGCTGAAGCTCTTCTTTTTAGATTGTACCTGCAGAAAGCTCTGTTTGTCTTGGATTAGGAATATCAAATCCAATTATAAATTTAAAGATGTTACCTTCATGATCTGTTGGAAATATTGCAATGTAAGATGTATGCATCTTGTAAGCATGTATTACATGTCTGATACATATTTCCCCCTTATTTTGTGTAGTCTCACTGTGTAGATGCTGCAACCTTCTTTCTGATTGATGTTATAAAAATGTCAACATTCTAAACCTAAATCCATAGATATAGAACAAGTGCTTCCATCCTGGAATGGCAAGTCATAATTACATGTCATATCTATTGTTCTATATCTATGCGTAAATCATTGTGCTTGGAAAAACAAACTTTGTAAACACAATCACAAATAATCATGTTGTAAACAATGCATCAATACATGGAGTTAAACATGGAGTAATGTCCGTATTTCTTTTTCTTGGCAATTTCACAGTAATGTGTTTTATTTACATTTTCTGATTTGCATGAGATGCAAATGCCTCAGATTTGTTACATTGCATAGGGTTGGACAGCCTTACTGGTTTAATTTGTAAGCTCACTACAAGGAAAGAAGACACCAAAATGGAAACAGCAAACAGATTAAAGATGAACTATCTTACATGTGTCTTAATTATTGGGCCTCTTGTTGTTCTCAACATCATGGCTAATGCATTTTACATGTTTTGCGTGGTCTGTCCACTTCACGGAGAAAGGATCAAGCAACCTCCAAAGCTTCTCCTGGGGACCTTGATGTGCTGTGCAGTCATTTACCTGATGTCAGTTTTCTTGATGGTCTTTCCTGAACTACAAGCTGAGGCATTAAAGTCACTCAAATCTCATATGCGGTGGCACTCAGCTCCTCTGTTGGGCTGAACTTCTCCCACTACACCCAGATTGTACCTGCACAGAGAGCTCTCTTCATCCACTACAGCTGATTTGCAAAGATCACAGCAAAACATCAAGAATGATGAAAATATATTTCTGTCAACGATTTTACCCTTCCATGTTGGCAGAGGTCAAACGCTCTACAATGATACCTTCATGATCTGCCGGAAATATGCAATCCAGATTAAACACACATGAACAATCTACCAAATGTATGAAAAAAAGCATTGTTAAATACAAGTTGCTGAATTGTGGCAAACCTTTTAAAGAAGAAGTGGCAAAAGTATGCATCTTACTGTTTTATATTAATATTTGTCGTTTTGTATAAGTGGTACAGCTGTATGCTTTCTATTGCAATTCTTGTTTAACATTTAGTGGTCAAGCTTATTACTTTTCATCATTAAAATGTATCTAACATTAATTACATGTTTGCTCTGTAATTTTCCTAACTGAAATGATTTCAGTACTGCTGTTGCATACTTAATACAACTAAGACTAAAAAAAAACTCTGATATTTTAGTAGTCTACATATTGTTTTGTTATTTTGTTATCCTTTTCACATCTGTCTACAGTTGTGCCAAAGCCACTTGGACAGTAACAGCCTACAGTAACAACAGTTACAGTAGGCAACTGAGCTGTTAATTAAACTGTTTGGGAAACTGAATTTAAGTTTAAGTTGCTGCTATCCCATGGAAGAACATTGCGTTCATCAGGGAAAAAAAAGAAAAAAAGAATTGGACTTTATGTAGTAATTGTCACTTGGTAATATTATTACAAGATATAATACACAATCAGAGAAAACAGAGAAAAGATCTCACAATTGCAAGATCTGTATCTTGTAATTATGATGACTCGTCATTATGAGAAAATCTAACTTCAATTTAACTAAAACTTACATAATTACGATATCCAGATTTTGTAAATATGAAAATACTTGTCATGTAGTTATGAGATAATTGTCATGTAATTATGAAATAAGATTTCATATTTATAAGATCGTTTGCCATAATTAAAGTCTTGTTGGGTATTAGATGCTAAGTTAAAAAATTATAAGATAATCAAGTGATAAATTATGAGGGTTTTTTTGTTTGTTTGGTGAATGCAGTGCACTTCACACCTACATTATGCAACCTCCTTCAGGTACAATCAAACCTTAACGTTAATTTCAAATGTAACGCAATTGAGTTTACGGAAAAAAATAGCCTTGGGGAAGTGGAAGCGTTTTATTTTTACTCTGCGTTCTCCTAAATCTGAGCTACTGAAGAGGTCCTGAATGCATCATGAGTCTGGTCCAGCCCCTCGTCGTTCAGCTGTGTTTAGTCCTCTCTCAGCAGTTGATGAGAGAAGGAGGCGCAGTGTCAGGATCTCTCGATATTCTGGGCAAAATAAAAATCACCGTTGGACAGCAAGTTGGATTGCCAGATAAACCGGGAAGATTACATTTTCTGGATCGGGAAAGAAAAAAGATTTAACATCACATTCAGCCGTACGTTAACGTTATACTGGAATAAACCATGTTAAGTCAACGGTTTCCCTCCTGTTCAGGTGAGGAAATCAACGTTAATGTTAACGTTATAAAAAATATTGTATGGAGTGTTAACGTTAACGTCCGTTATTGGACTCGGTTTAGCTAGCTTAGCTCTTGTATTTAACACAGTTTAAGTGACTGTTAATGTCATGTCGTTGTTAGTTTAAACTAACCTGTTGTGGAAACTTTATAGCTTTAGCTACCTGATCGTTTCACACCAACGTTGCTTCCATCCATGTTCCTTTATAGCTCTTAAACTTAATTGTTAACAAGTCAGGAATCTTCGTTAAAACAACAGAGCTTCTAACTAACGTTAGTTAACATCATCCGTTAGTAAGGTAAGCGCTATAAAACAGAGGGAATCCACTACGGTTGACCCAAATAAGCTTTGCAACAGGAACAGAATGAGGAATTTAGCTATATTCCCAATTGTTGCGTGTTATCATCAAAAATATGTGCCCGGTAAACAGTGGCGCCCCCAGACCTTTTTAATAGGGGTGGCTAAATGGGACCACTGAAAATGTTGGGGTGGCACACCAAAACCAAAAGCCATAACTGAATTTCAGAAATTCTATTATGCTGTTGTAGCTAGTAATTTTGTTTATAGACTAACTTTAGTTGAAAACTATGTCAATATGAGAGTCAAGGAATTGCATACTTTGGTTTCTCATTTTACAGTTCACAGCGATAGAATCAGGGTCACCCCTTTGGTGGCCACTGCCGATTAGGGCTGTCCTGAATACCATTTTGGGGCCTTCGAAGCTTTGGTGAGAAATATTCCAGTATATTTGAAGTTTCGACTGGGGCTGGGGGTTTGGGTGGGGTAATGATTTGAAATGACACCGACGTGTCTCGCATAGAGCTGGGCGACATGGAGAAAATCAAATATCACGATATTTTTGACCAAATACCTTGATATCGATATTGTAGGCTTGGCAATTGGTGCTTTGAAAAAATATATTTACAAAATGAGATTTTTGATAAGTAATCATCAGTTATGTATATATAATATATAATAACTATGTGGGTAAAGGCAAATAATAGAACAGCTAGAACAGTCTGGTGTGTTCAGAAACATCACTCTACTGTAATGCAGCCTTTAAAACCAGGAGAAGACAACACTTGTGTCATATCAGGATATTACGATATCCAAAATGTAAGACGATCTCTAGCCTCATATATCGATATCGATATAATATCGATATATTGCTCAGCCCTAGTCTCACATCATCTGGCTAAATTGCGCAGGCAGGTGAGCTACCATGGCAACGGTCGAAGCTTCGAAGCATTTGGGTCAGCCCTACTGCCGATAAAGGGTGAACAGGGCGCAGAAAGGACTGTTAAGCGTGATTTATGGTTCTGACGAGGCTCCACGCAGAGCAGTCGACCATAGCCTACGTAAGTGGCCTAAAGTTCATACTTGTGATGCGTGAAATGCATTACACCGCCAACGCAACAGGGGGTAGCAGAGTGCTCCACGGTGTTCGTTCGGCAGAGCCAGACCCTCCCGGAGAGTGGCTCTTGTCAGGGAGCAGCTGGCTGGCTGACTTCTTTTTATCAGATGCTGGCGTGTTTCCCCACCAGTACAGTATGCTACGATTGGGTAGCACTGACCAATACATTGATAAAAGGTCGCTTAAACATGGTTTAGCAGGTTTTAAAAATATATAGATACATTTGGGTCTCTCTCTCGCCTCTTGAGGAGGGCACACAGCATAGACTACACACACACAATGTTGATGCATACCGAAAAATGTGACTCAGTAGTCCTATGAATTTGCTCAGCCAAGTTGATTCAATATTTTTAATGTACAATACGCCCCACCGACAACGATTAGTATTGTGCGCATCGGCACGTCGCGTGTCAAAACAACCGAACACATATTGCGCATCACGCGCAATGGCGGCGGCGGCGGCGTTAGAGCGTTCTGCGACGCCGTATGCGTATCGGGGCTGCGTTGACTCTGTCAAGGGAACGGCCCTTAAAGTTAACCCTCTCCTTGATTTCATGTTGTTTATGGAGAAGGAGAACCAGGAAATGAGTAGGGGGAGGGGAAATGTGACGCTACCAAGCCACGGCCAAGCGACCTGCATCGCCGCGACATGTAGTTAAATTTTTCGAGAGGTGCACGTAAGGGTCTGTGTCTTCACGCCGTAGATTTAACGCAGAAGCATAAATGACACTTTAGGCCTAACATTAATTCACTAGTTCTCACAACAAGGCTTCCAGATAGACCTGTTAACCATAAAACGCTTCAACGTTAGTTGACGTTAATGTACAGTTTCTTTTGGCTACAGTTAAAGTTGTCCATTTTTCCCATCAGTGTTAAATCATTATAGTGTCTCTCCAGTGGGTATCAGTCTTACTCCACCACTTTTTATGGTCTCAGTATTCAGTATTGCTAGCTAGACAAACAGTATTTTGCACATCTGTGTAGAATTATGCTTACATTACATTACATTCTGGTAGGATTGCAGTTACATTTTGTAGGGCTTATTTTGCATCAGAAGGGGAAATGAGCTACTAACGTGTTTTTCTTACTGTCAGGTGATTTAAGGTGCAGTCCGTGAACTTTGCTGCCTTGGCTACCTAGACCATCCGTGGTATGGCCCCAGCCCTGACTAAAATCCTGAAAGATGGCCATGGGATCCACCTGTCCTCGCCTCCTGCCTCTGTCAGAATGGACTCCGATGGGAGAGCCGTGTGTAGTACTGAGCTGGAGTCTCAGATGAGGTCAACAGATGATGGTGACATCCAGACGATGTGGCTGAACCTTTCCCTGTTTCCCTCTCTGGACTCCTGTCTCCCCGTTAGCCCCCTGGACGCCCCTGCCAACCCTGTGCTTTCCCCATGTCTGCAGGCGTCTGCCAGCCAGTTTGAGACGCTGCTCTTCCCCAGCCCTGCTTCCCTCCTCAGCCTCCTTTCCTTCAATAAAGGCCTGAGAGATTCTCATCAGGTGGCCTGCGTCTTCCCAGGTGTACCAGACATGTTTTTAGTCCCTGAGCACAATAGCCAAGAGGCTTGTCTGCTGCATGGATGCAATGCTACTCCTGAATGTGGGACAGATGGTGGTGATGTGTATCACTCCTCTCATATCCTTAGCAGTGTTCCTCCTTCATATTCCTACGGGGAGATAAACTCCCTGGGCTGCACTCCCTTCTTTGCACCCCCACCTACACAGACACAGGGGAAAGTGGCTGGAATGGGCTGTCCTCCATCTTCAGTGCAGCCTTGCAGTGGCAGGGTGAACTCTAACCAGCTGGCATTCAGAGCTGTGCTGGATGCGGCTGTGAAGGAGCAGCTCTCCAGGCAGACAGGGCTGCAGAGCCGGGCTCAGAGGCTGCAGAGGAGACTACAAGCCCTACTAGGAGAACACGCTTTGCTACACTGCAACCATCAGCTGGAGGGACTGGAAAGGCACTGTCAAATTGGTGGTGTGTCTCTGGACAGCCTGGACTCCATACATTCTCGTATGCCACCTCGGCAAGTGGGAGGTAATTGTTCTTGGCTAGAGTCGTCCACAGACTCGTCTGCCTTCACAGAGCTCAGAGAGTTCAACCGCTCCAGCCAGGCGGTGCTGAGAGGCCTGCAGGAGGCTTTGGACTCTGAGGCCACGGCCAGCAGCAGCTCAGAGGAGGAGCAAGAGGAGGCAAAGATCCACAGCAAAACCAAGACTTCACCTGTGTGAGTATCCAGCAGCTGGAAGTAGTATATATGTAGCTGCATGTGTCCTGTGAAACTAAGCACATTAATTAAAAAGACTACAATTACAAAGCCCTGAAGGTGTCTTATATGACTAGCAAATTAAGTGAGACCAGTTTCCTTGTCTCTTAAGTCGTGGGCTGCCTTAGAACCAAGGTCTTCTTTTTCTCATTTTGAACGTTGTGTGTTTCTAAGAGCCACAGTGTGTAGCATATGTGTCACAGCTGGTTATTTCAGCTAAATAAACAAGCTACCAAGGAGAGACTTTAGAAATCCCCTCAACCACGTATATATTTTGCTTATCAAGTTTAGTGAGGTGAGTCCTATGACTTCACAGTGTCAGATATAGAAGTTGCCACCCAGCGTTGAAGAAAACAATCCGAAACCATTTCACAAACGTCACTGTACTCTCACTGCCGAAAGGTTTGTTATGCTTTCCTGGGATTTGGTTGCCAGAACCCAGCTGTGGTTCACGCTGGAGCCGTTGGCCTTGTTTAAATTCCGAGTTAGGCTACACAGAGGTGGATTCTCACTCTAGGCAACCTTTTTAAGTTCAGGACAATGAAGACAGCAAGAGGGAACTATAGTTTAAGTTCTTACTAGTTTGTTAAGAATACAAATATGGTGTGAATTGGAGAGACATATTTCCGGATGACAGTATAAGTTTTGGGAAGTCAGCTGTCTCAGGGTATGTTTATCACTGTGCCTCTGGGTGCATATTTCACATGGCCCTCAGCCAAGTTTACAGTGTGGTTGTCATAAGCGCAAGTTTTGTCCTCCCAGCTATGGAGAGTGTGATGCCATTTTTTAGCCATGCGTGCACACACACACACACACACACACACACACACACACACACACACACACACACACACACACACACACACACACACACACACACACACACACACACACACACACACACACACACACACACACACACATTCTTTTTCTATGCTGCAGTCATAACACATTCAACAGACAAGCCAGCTCTCTTTACCCACGGGCTAGGAAATAAACATTGCCATGCCAGCAAGCCTGTAACATGCCAGCCATTCTGTGCCACAGTGCTCCTCCTAGTTCTAGTGAAAAATATTTATGAAGTGTGTGTCTGTGTGTGTGTGTGTGGTTTGGATGGGCGGTGCTGCTGTACTTGTGGCCTTGCTTAAAAGAATATTTCACCATTGGAAAGATGAATATATAATTAAATTGGGTCACTTATGTAGTAGAAATGGGAAACGTTTTTAGAAATTGGTTGCTTCTAGGCCGAGAAAAGCCAGAAAATGTGTTTTTTGGCTCATGTGGATGAACGACACCAAATCCCAGAATGCACTTGCTTCACTGCTTCAGCGTCTACTCCCAACTCACGCCTACCCTTTACAGACAGACAGTGAGACGATCAACTCACCAAGTGTGTTTTATTGTCATTTCAACCATATACATGAAAAAACGTGTCACCGTGGCTCAAGTGGTGTTACACATTTAAAATATATACTTTTTTGCCACAGCTGATACATTATCCGGACTTCTTTCAGCGGATTGATTGATAGCTCCAGAGGGAACAGAACTGTGTCCATGGCAACGCTCTGCTATGCATGGCAACGGTGTGTTATCCTTAGCAACGGTCTGTTATCAAGAAATAACAGACCGCATTCTACATTAGAATTCAACCAAGCCATGTAATAAAAGAAGGCTAACACATAGCTACTAGCTTTAGCTCTTGGTGGGCTGTGGTATAAACATCACAAACACAGCCGTAAATTTGTGTGGGATGTAGCTAGAATTGTCGGCATTTTACAGTCACAAACTCCACCAGCAGTTAGCAGTTAGTTGGATACAAATCACCCCATTTCTTTAACAGGCAGTCCGGGGTAACACAGCCCACCTCCACTAGTAGTCTTACCCGGTGACCGAGCAGCAGGCTGGATTGTCCACAGCAATATTTTCACAACAACAAAAACACAGCACAGCAGTCTCTGAACTCACGTTGGGAGTTTCGTTTGAAGTTGGATGTAGTGTGGCATCGCGCGGCGGCAACACGGTCCATCGTTGGAGTGTGTAATGGTGACCACATGAATTTCCTACTTGTGGATAATAAAGTTTACCTTGACCTTGACCTTGACCAGTTTGTTTAATGAGCGGAAACTTGCAAGCAGGATTGGTGAACAGATGGCTGGCTAGCGTTAGCTTTCCACCGGCACACTCGTTCAACACTCCCCGCTGATCAGGTCCGTTTACCGGCCAGAGGCATCGAGCACCACCGCTGGTCTCGATGCAGGCGAAGCTTGTGTAGTATGTCGAGTATTGCGTCTGTAATAAAGTGTCCTGCATATTCTCCGATCTGTACCAATGTATCCTGTTGGTACGCGTGTGCGGTAGTTTGAATGCACATAATTGTTGTTCTAAAATTTCCGTCGGGATGAACAGTTTCTTCTCCTGCTGAGAAGCTAAGCGAGGATTCAAGATGGCTGACACTCGTTTTTTTCCTCGGCAATCTCCAGAAAAAGCCGACAGTCCAACCCCCTTTGGGCTATGCGGGAAGTGGCTCCTAATACAGGCTGTAGTCTTTTGCCTCGCGCGGGCAAAAAAGCCTCAGATGACGCAAGAATCGTCATTTTGCGTCATCTCAGGCTTTTTTCCAGACCCACAATACAGAGATCTCCCCTCTCAGGGGGACATGAGGGAGGGAAGCACGGTCATTCAAAAATACTACCAGGTTTCTACTGATACAAAGCTTAATGCTAATCGGTGAAGTTTCCCTTTAAAGGGAGTCATATCGTCATAGGCAAGGAAAAACGATGGAAATCCTGTAAGGAGTGTCAGCATACACCATGATTGGCGCAAAATGCAATGACCAACAGACCAAGTGCAAACATGTCAAATCCAGGTCACTTAGTCATGTTAAGCATTTTATGTTCAGCAGCTGCTGAAAACTTTAGACTTTATTAATTTAAGGAAGTAAAGGACTTACAGTATAATAAAGTCTGTAACGGACTATAAATTGTCACTTTTCTGGTAAATTAATCAGCTACAAACCTTTCTGTTTTGTTTTTTTTGTTTACTACATGAGCCATGAGAAATGTGGGGACATCAGTGTTAGGACAGGAGGGGTAGCGTCTTGGTCTTGGCTTTAGTCCAGTTAGACCTTTCTTTTTGGACTCAAGTCATGTCTGGTTTAAATGCAGTACCATTTATTTCTTCAGTTAGGCTAGATGTAGTTGTTCTTCAACCCTTCTGTTTGTTTCCTGAATCAGTGAAACAAACAGGAGAGTTTTTTTGGGGGGGAATTGGACATGTTTATTAGCACTGAGAACAGGATTGAGAGGGTTTTTTATGGGTGTAGTGTGCGTTGTGTGTGTCTTTTTATTTGGCCAGCTTTAGTCATCTTGGAATCTTCAGCTTACCTTTTGTACAAGTCTGCTGAACAATTCTCTGTGGTTCGTCAGTAAACCTCCCCTGGGGAGTTTTTATGGCAGGTTCCTACTTGAAGAGGATATCTCATTGCTGGAGACGCGACAGGTCATTGTCCTCCTTCAAAACATGTGGAAATTGTTGGCCTTTAACATTCAAAGTACGAACTTGTAAAGCAGTGACATGGTCTGACTTCAATTTGAAACCAAACGGCACTGGCAGCAGACCTTCACACCTCCCAGCTGTTGCTCATTTTCAGCTTTCAGTATGTTTGTAATTTTTGTGAAAGGCTATGTGTTGGAAAGTTTAAGTGCAGGACACACCCAAAAGCCCTAATGCCTCTGCAAGAGCCAAGAAACACTATCCAAATAGGAGAATTCATAAACCCACAGCAACTTGCTGGGGCTGGCCTTTTATTCAACCAAGACTTGGCTGTGAAAACTCATACTTTCTCACTGTGGAGGGTAGCCAGTGGATTGCTAGACCCCAAATGCTATTCAGCAATGTTAATATCTCCATGAAAAACATGTAGGCTATGTAAATATGTATGGCTACTTGAACACTTACAGGTATAAAGCAACCAAAAAACACATTTAAAAAGTAGTGCCCAGGTTGTGGAATAAATATCACATTCTAGCCACATTTTCTTAGTTCACCTTATGGCCTACCTTTCCTCTCCTGTCCTCTCCCACTGACTCGCCTACTGCTTGTCTAATATTCCAGGTATATTCTCATTATACAACTGAAAAGAGCTGCAGGGCAGCCCAGTCCGGCCATTGTCTGTGCAGGAAAGAGAGATCCTACTAGTCGTTAACCGAGGCTTTGTTTTCATTTGCAGCGTTCTGCTACAAACTGTGTGTAGCCTAATTGTGATCAGGCAAGCAAACAACATTTTGGGTAACACACTAATATTAACTACCTCATAATACCAATCGGTATTATCAACTCCTCTGTGTGTAGCTGCTTGCTGACTGGCCTAACCTTTCTCCGTCGTGCAGCCGAGTGTTTAAAGTGGGGGGAGTCCCTCCTTGCCCTAGCCGAGGTCCAAGAGCACTGCCATAGCAACTACAACTATTGTCCTTCTGGAGCCAGCCAACCACACACACATAGACACGGAAGATAAATGCTAACTGAACAGGCTAGTGCCTTGAAAACTTACTATAGATACGTTTTATTATTTGGCCCAGATAAGCTTTTGTGCCCCATGCTGTTAGGATGCTTAACAATTTACACGCTACATTGCAACATGCTTGGTGTAAAATAGGTCATAAGATGACAGTGCAGCAATTCAAATGTGTGAATTGACAAATTGGTTTGGTGTGTCAGTGCTCTCTTTGTGTTTCTCTGTCCTCCTTCCTTCTTTGTAAACTTTTCCCTCTGGTGACATAAATGTCCTGCTAACGACTCTCATATGCTAACCTCTTCATGCACTTCCAGTTAATGGCCATACTGGAGGTTTTGCCTGCATTCAATAGCTTGACATTTTTCTGCCTTCATGGCCAAATTCCAACACATTTTGAATGATCTGATCTAAAGCCTTTGACACAAAGTAATAGAATACTATAATAGCACCACATGAGTTTTAAGTGTCCTTCTCTGCCATCCTTCATCACCCTGCCCCTCCGCCAGCAGCAGCAGCAGCAGCAGCAGCAGCAGTAGCTGTGAGAGGCGGTGGCTGGAAGAGAGAGCGGAGCTGGGCAGCAGATGGAGTTGGTTGAAGCTGCGTCTGGCCGAGCTGGAGGGGAGGACACAACAACTGTCGGAGCTCCACGAGCACATCCGCTCCACCAAGGTAAGACAAGAGTCCTCTGTATCCAGCTCAATAAGTGGCGGTTGACATAATGTGCCAACTGGCAGCCATAGATCATTAAGGGCTCTTAGTCAGGCCTTGATACAAGTCAGTTTTGTGTGAAGAGAATGTTAGCCAACTTTTGCCGTCTTATTGTGACAAATGAATAGCACTTTAGCTTAAGTATTTTATAGAAAGGTGAGTTACTGTAGTCACATTTTAAAGCTGCTTCAAGCAATGCAAACAACGTTTGATGAACTGCTATCACTAGGAAAGGTTAAATATGTATCAATAGTCCTTATGGTCATTTTTCAAAGAGAATGCTTTGTGGTAATAATTGTATAATCAATGTCTGATGCGTGGCGGAGTGTACAATTAAATACTTGAAAATATGTTGTCTTTCTATTTTTATCATTCTGAATAATGTGTTGAAATGTCCAAAAATCAAACTGTGTGTTTGTGTGTGTCAGGGCGGTGTGGTGCTTGCAAAGTCCCAGCCACTGACAGACAGACAGATTCAGCAGACCCTGCTGAGAGAAATGGAAGGGCTATCCTGCACAGCCTCAGATGCGGACACTGAACCTTGCAGCCCCACACGCCTTCTGCACAACATAGAGAGACAGGTAAGCAGAAGGAGCTAGTACACACACAAATCCTGGGTGTGTGAAGAATCTGGAATCAAGAAGAATAGTGAACTACAACTCAATACACTAAGTCACGAGGAGAATATCCTTTTAAATCTGTTAAAGCTTATCAGTCTGTTGTGTAGAAAAGCAGAGGAGGTTATGTATCTGTAATATATATATATATATATATATATATATATATATATACAGTGCCAAGTTGAGAAGATTAAACTAATTAATTATAGTATGCATGGTGCTTGACCTTTTGGAATGCATGAATTCCTGCTGCTTTCTGAAGTCTACAGGTATTTAATATACTCAAAGGGAGCGTGAGCTGATATGCTGAGAATCGTCTGTTAATCTTATCTAAGACTGTGCAGACTTGTGCAGTCTTAATGGTATAAAAAGTTGTACTTAGATGTGCATTTGAATCTGTTCTAGTTTAAAAAAAGAGAATATTAAACATTTGACATGAATTCAAAATTACACTAAAGCATTTTTGTGATTTCAGGGAACCGTGTCCCCCAGCTAAAACTGGTCTGAGCAAGCCAATACTCATGTACAATTTAAAGCTTTAGTGCATAACTTTTGATATTAATGAACGTTCCATTACATTCAACCCATTGCCAAATGAGTTGCTATGAAGCTAATTAAGACTATCAGCTCCACACAACTCTCTCTGTATTTCTCAGTATGGCTATGTTCAGAAGATTGTGGCGTCTGGCGACTTCCGTGCACAGAAACTCGAGTGAAGATAACTGCCTCTTCTGAAGAGTCCATCATGTTTTTTTAATCCTCTGTGTCCTCCTTGGCTACTAGCAACTGCGCGGAGGAGGGGTGGGGGGCGCGTTATCACGGAAGGCTTGTATCATGTGGACGCACCAACAGTGTTGTTGTCATTACTTAGAATAACTCATGGGGCCGACGGTAACTACGCACCATAGCTGTCATGCCAAAATGAGCACCTGCACCAGCTGATATGCATTTACACAACGTCAGCTGTGTGCTTTCACTTTACTTGACAGAAGTGACTTTGTTTGGCCAGAAAAGTGCAAAAAAAAAAATCTTTGGCTGTTAAAGCACGCTTGTGTTGCGCTTTTTGTTGTGTACTGGGCAGCCGTAGGCATGTTTGAGCCACATCGAGCTCTGCATTGAAGCAACCGAATGATTCTTAAATCATCAATAATCAATAGAAAAATAAGGCCCAGGTAAAAAAATTAAAATAAATAACCAGAATAATCCTTTAGTACTGCACAAGGCAAATGTGCAACTTAGTAGCATGAATAGCACATAAATACCTGAATTAAAGGAGCATTTTCTTTGTGAATCATGTGTACTGTGATCCTGTCAAACATCACACAGCATACTCGCAATGTTTATCAGTCTGATCAGTCCATCATCACTTAGAGCAAACAATATCCAGGGGCCAAGAGAGTCTAAACACTGTATGTTGATTGAATGGAGTGCTTATTTACTCACTCACTGCTGCTAAAGACATACATTGTTTTTCACCCTAAAGTTAAATTTACCACTTATAAAAAGCATTATATGGATGATGTCTTCATTGCAGAGTGCTCAGCTCAGCCAGATTGTCAACAGTCTGATGCTTCCTCTGAACTTTTCACCGCCATCTAAACAACCACAACCACACACCTGGAAAGGCAAGAGAGCCTTCACAAGGTAGAAAACACACACACACACACACACACACACACACACACACACACACACACACACACACACACACACACACACACACACACACACAGACAATCTAAAATCTAATACTGTAACTTAATGAGCATGGCAATGCAAAGGTTTGTCACACCTACAGTACAATGAGATATGCACTATAGCTGTTTTTGCAATAACGTAAAGAATACATGTAATATAAAATACAAAACAGAGAAACTTGTACCGATAGAGGTTTGCCCATTGTCCAGTTTAGGCTAAAGGCTATGCTTATCAAGGCTGAAAGCATGCTCCCTGTCTGTGAAATAAGCAGTAATACAGCCTGGTCGGTCCCCACCATCCGGCCTGACTTGAATCATCCCTTCATGTCTTTCCTTCCTGCTGCCTTTTTAACTCTCTTTGTCTTGGTCGGAAGATAAAGCCAGGTGATAAAAAAAACTTTTTGCTTGTTAATGCATGTAACAAGGTATTGTTTGTTTCTGGTTGCTAGAGGAAATCATAAACCAACAAAAAACTTGCTTTTTGAGTGCTTGTGATCCTGACATTTCCATGACCTCGTCCCTGCAGTGGTCAGAAAGGAGACTGTGTTTTTGTGCCTGGGAGCTCTAAGAGAAGGAGACTGGGTACCAGGAGGCTCTTCAAAGCTGATGTGTCATGCGTGTGTGCCCGGACCCGACCCCTGGTCACCTACCACAAGCCTAAACTGTTCACTTTCAACACCTGCAACCCCAGCAGTTCACAGGTAGGCACACGTGCAGTCTCCCCCATTTCTCAGCCTGTCCATCTGAACCATTTACATTCACAACTGCCAAAGCACACATGCACGTTCTCTGTGACATGACTCAGACCATGGACACATTTCTCAATATTTGTCTTCCCGTAATTGGAATACAGTAGCTGAAGGGCACATGTACACATCCCTGTCAACAATGGAAGTCTGTCCCTGAAGATGCTATGTCTTTATTTCTGGGATTAGTTTCTGTTTTAATTACAATGTGTACAGTTATTATTATTATTATTCATTTACTCCATATTGCTTGTTCTTATTTTTAAAACCGCTCTGCGCTTCTGAAACAAATCAATTTCCCCACAAGGATACATTAGTGTCTATTAATTAGTGCCACGTGTGCCTGCGCAGTATAAGCGGGTGTAGATAATGGATGGATGCCAAAATACATTAATGCATTTGCAATTCCCCCAACCCGCCAGCACTATACTTAATTAGTGTATTGCTGCACTAATACATATTTATACACTTATTACAATGCACCACTTATAAATACCAGTTGTAGGCTGGCTGATTGTAGACGTGTGTCAATGTGTAGAAGTTGTAAAACATATGCATTCATTTATTTATTTTAAATGTTTCATGTCAAATGTAGCTTCCATGCAATCACCCTAAGTCGGCCTTTAGTGTTGGAATGCCATATCACTGAAATAGTTCCTCAAATTAAACAGGAATTAATGTTTAAAACGGCCCACCTGCTCTTAATTAAGCAATAATGTCCCTTGGATTTGCTTCAAATGAACAAGTGCATGTAATTGTTTAAAGCTGGCGCCTTTATTTAGCCCGGGGACATTGCTGTGTTCTTGCCAGGTTAAGTGTCACGTAGTTGGCAATGCCATGCTTAGCTTCACTTCACGCATTTCTAGTAATAAGAACTCATGCACTAACATTGTACAATTATATCCAATATCACATACACAATACTTTCATTTCAGTTTTGTGTTCATTTTTTTTGTGATGTTTTTATGTAAAGGTGCACTAATAAATATGTTATGGTAATGGATCAAATGGTTGCTCTTTGTGACGCGCCTCCAGCTGGTGCAGTTGATGGAGAGCTAAAAGGAGAGTGAACTATTTGTCGGGTGGCCAGAAAAAAACAACTTCAAATGAATGGCTATGTTGGTCTGTTGGATGTGTAAATAATTAACTGATTGCTGACTTGTTTGCCATTAAGACTTGCTCAGGTGCCCCCAAGGGACAAAAAGAAATCATTAATGCAGCTTTAATATGGTATGTTGGAATCTTTTAAGCCAGTTTGAACAGGCGGTGACAAGTTGACCTGTCTATAGGGAGGTTCTTGTGTACGTTAGGTTGTGTTCCAGTTTTGAACCACATTTAAAAACATAATTTTGACTATTAGATGTGACTATTAGACTGAGCTGTTTAGAGAGGACTTTGAATCAGTGGTGCCTATGATAGAAACATAAGGTGTGGGCCTCATGTTCTAATCCTCTTCAGCTCATATTTAAACATTTTAACCAGATCACTTCTCATGTAAAAATCCAACATTTTGGAATGTTAACATACCATTGGAGTTTACCTGGTTTTCCTCAGAGCCCAGAGCGATTGTAGCGGTTATAATAAGAAGCAGCACCAAGCCGCCACCAACAAAACACAAAGAGAAATCCAAGTTAATACTGTAGTTAAAGAAACTGTGTCTTGACTTACTTATACCTCATTAACTATGCTCTCGTTTACTATCATGTCAAAACTAATTTACTCTCTGTTTTCTCTTTCTTGTGATTCAGGACTCTGGGAAGTCCACATCCACCCTATCCTCTTCTTGCTCAGCATCTTCCTGTTCATGTTGTTCATCCTGTGATCCTGTAGTCCTGTGCCCTGATCCAGACTGCAGCTCCAGTAGGGCCCTGTCCTCCAGGACCCCCGGCTCCACACCGCATCCTGTGTTGTCTTTTTCATTTGGTAGGAGCCACAATAACATAGTTACATAACATTTGCCAGTGGGAAAAAGCCTATACAATCTTAAACATTTAGGAGGATGAGGAAACTCGAGTACGCTAAGCAATGTTTTTCTTTTGAAAGACATTTGTAATGTTGATTTATTTACTTTTTTTATAAAAGGTGTAGTTCACAAGAGCAATTTCTTGTCTTCTTATTTGACTTGGTAGACAGTATGTTGTCTGAGGTGCAACACACGCCGGCAATGTTGGGTAATTTGCCAGTTGAAGTTTGTAGCACACCGGGCGTGACACACAGAAGTAGACTAGAACAGTGGTGTATCCTGATGTCTTGTTTTGCATCAGGATGCTGCTGTGTGTGGGAATGCATAGAAAACAATGGATGAGGGTGCTTTGTTGAACGCCATACACTGCCAGTGTGTTGCCTGCTTGCATTTAGAGATGTGCTGAGTAAGTGATCATAACAGTGTTAGATTGCTCAAACTGTTTTGACTGCATACTTAAAATTGTGTCATCTTTTTTTCAGACACTCTGTCCCACCACTTAAACAGGGTCCTGCCCAGAGAAGAATGGTCCCAAAGGCCTTTGGTTTTAAATGTCCAACCATCCAGTCTAACACACGGCAGACACAGCTCCACACCACTGCACAACAGTAAGATCCTGCCCTTTACCAGTATTGATTACAAAGCCTGCACTGTTCTATAGGGCTGGGTATCGTTCAAAACCTTTCGATAACGGTACCAATACCGTGACTTTGATACCGGTTCCTAAACGATACTTTTTTCGATACCAATTTTATAAAATCCATTATAACAGCGGTGTCAAACTCCGTTTCACTAATGGCCACACTGGAAAATAAGAATCACATCAAGGGCCAGACATGTTTAGTTTAGTTTAGTTTTATGTTTTTATTTAATCGAAAAAGTCAAACATCTTTGACTGTATTACTGCATGTCTCATATTCTCTTCTTACTTACAGCTTGGTCGACATAAAGCCCCCCAAAAAAAGTAACTTAGCCATCAAAGAAAAAAGGTCGAAAAAAGTGAGGGGAAAAAAGTTTGAAAACGCGCCAAAAAAAGGCCAGCAAAAGTTGCAAAAACGTAAAAAAAAAAAGAAGTGCCAAAAGCGTCGACAAAAGTGACAAAAAATTCAGAAAAAGCATCAAAAACGGGTGGGCCAAAATTTATTATGAACCTAAATTGTTATGAGGGCAGGATCTAAATCTGCCAGGGGCCATATTTGGCTCGCGGGCCTTGAGTTTGACACGTGCATTATAACAAAAGAAATGACAACATTACACATAACGGCACATATTTATGTTTCTACTACGTGAGCCCTGTCTCTGTGCGCAACGTAAAGTTTTTCCTGCATGTCTCTTTGACAGACAGCCAATCACAGACATTATTAGATCTTGGTAGAAGCATGCTGCGTGCTTATTGAATGACGGGGCATTTTTTCAGTGCCTAAAAAGTATTGAATTCGGTACCCAGCCCTACTGTTCTATGGTGCTCTTCTCTGCTTAATCTACTTTCTTTGACTCTATGTACTTCACTTTGAAATGCTGAGTTTCAAAACTCTCCTAAGCTCTGGTACTTGCTGTTTTTTTTCATTGCCACAGTACAGCAGGTTTGCTGTGCCATAAACGGTGGCACCTTACCGAGCCTATATGTTAAACTTTAGGTGCTGCCTGTGAGCAAGACTGTAACTCGCTGTGTTGACGTCGTAGTCAACTGATGACAGGAAGGCAGAGGTGCTATTTAAAAAAACTGCCCCTGCATTCTTGTTGTTGTTGTTCATCTAACAGATAGGAGCCTTGTTGGTTTTTGTTCCAGTTCTCTTTGCTTTGATGGAGCTGCGATGAAGTCTGTTTTTGAAGTCAATGGTAATTTTATGTTAATGCAAAGTCAACAGTACTTTTTATTAGAAATACTGTAGCTACATTACTGGTGCTGGTGCTTTGGTTCCAATTTGATGAGCCAAAGCAGTGCATGGAATAATGTTATAATTTGTATTTTAATATTTAATTTATTGGTGTTTATTTTTCCATTCAAAGTTATTGTAAAATAATATAATATTAATTATATGATCAAAACATTTACATGTTGATCATTTAAATGACTTTTTTGGTTTACATTGTTTCTAAACAATACGGTATTATGAATAAATATAATAATAACCTGACCGTCTCCCATTTAGTTGTAGTGAAAGGAAACAATGCCACTGTGAATTAAATGGCCTCTGTGTCTGCTTGTTAAGTGGTTCCTAGCATGTCAGGTATCCCACTGTGTCTGTATGAGGCTTCCAACTGAGCAGTAGGTGGAAATGAGATCATTTGGCATTTCACCAATGTCAATATGTGTCATTGTATATTAGTCTGAAGCTAATGACTTATCATTTACTTCTGCGCTTACATGCCTCTGGCAGCTGTGGTTTCAGGGCTTTAAGTGGCCCATGGTTCTCCACAGTGTAGATTGCTGATCCGAAACAATCAATGATTGGTTGATTTTACAGTGTGTCCCGTTTACCCAGGGACAAAAACAAACGTCCATCTAAAACATTGTGTTTAGTCAACCACTATGTTTTAGATGGACTTGTTTTTGCACTATCATTACTGTGAGCAAAGAAGAGAAAACTGAGGGGCAGTCACCTGCCAAAATAATGGGACAAATGGTTAAGGATTAGCTTTTGTACACTTTAACCAAAGCGTAAAATCCCTGAGGGACTGAGGGGCAGATTGGAATGAAAGGAAATGGTAAGAATCTGCTCAGGGCAAGGCAGGCTCTGCAGCCAATGGAGGAGGGAATCGGAGGAAGGAAGATGACACACATCCACAGGCTGATAGAAGGTGTGTGTATGTTCAAGTGTATGTTTATATTTTTTTTTTTTAATTTTTTTTTTTTTTTTTTTTTTTTTTTTTTTTTTTTTTTTTTTTTTTTTTTTTTTTTTTTTTTTTTTTTTTTTTTTTTTTTTTTTTTTTTTTTTTTTTTTTTTTTTTTTTTTTTTTTTTTTTTTTTTTTTTTTTTTTTTTTTTTTTTTTTTACCTCAGATGAGGAAGATATCCTGTACCAGCTCTGTGACAGTTCAGATGAAGTGCTCGAGGAAGGCTTTACACAGGTTTCACGCAAACATGCCTCACAGGTAATACACACACACACACATTTTTTTAATGTGTATACTTGTGATAAGCCTCATTGACATATACAGTAACGCCCTAACCCTTATCCTTACCCAAACCAGATCTAAGATTAAGATCAAGATTAGAATTAAACGGGTGAAACACACTCTTATCCTATACATTCAAAAGCATCCCTTGAATAAGTCTACAGAAACCCTGTATCACGGCAACTGAATCATCGTAGTCAACTGTCGCACCATGTTTTCCTTTTAGGGCTTTGTTCGCAAACGCCAGGGAGAGAGTAAGTACAACATCAACAACATTGTCATCCCCATGTCTCTGGCTAAAGTGGAAAAACCGCAGTACAAAGACATCCTCACACCCAGGTATGGAACAAAACTGCCTCTAAAGAAGTTGCATAGAATTCTAAAGGCGCTGGTTTTGTATTTTGGCTTGTGATAGATTTTTTAGGAAACTAACCGCACATGAAATTTGCTGATGGATTTCATTGTACCCAAAAATTTAATCATAATCTTGACTCTTGATCATTCCTCTATGCCTCTATATCCTTACGTGTGTAGTTATTTGTTTATTATGTTTTTATTTAAAAATATAAAATAAATGTATTGAGTGCTTGACTTATTTTGTCTTACTATTAATTATCACAATTTCCGGTGCGTTTCATGCACTTCTGGTACATTATAATATGGCTATAATTAAACACACTGTTTTTACTCTGAAATAGAAAGATGCTGTGCACACTGTCCGTCGTCATTGTCTGTCACCTCAAAAAGTCGGTCTTTCTTTGCAGTTGGCGGGTGGTTGACACCTCATCTCTGATGAACAGTGAGGCAGAGAAGGAGGAGGGCAATGAGGAGGGGCAGGTAATGTCTCATTCCTTTTGGATATGAGCTTTTTGTGATTTTTGAAAAAAAAAAAAAGATTTGTGTGTGTTTCAGGTGGAGGATCTCACAAACGAAGTTTTTTCCCTGAGACACCTGGACTTAGAGCAGAGAGAGAAATTGCGTTGGCCATCATGGGGAAAAAGAAAATGCTGCAGGCTTCCTAAAAGGTGGAAACACACACACACAAACACACACACACGCACGCAAACAAAAATACACACACAGGCTCAGAAATGCAGCGTTCATTTGAATAGTGTTACATCAGGTGATACCAAAATACAAGGTGAACTTCATGCCTCAGGTGGGTTGGGGGAGAATGAATTGGCTTTCTCAAACATCAGAAATGTCAGGCAGTGTTTGTCACATGTCATGCTTTTATCAGAAGATGATAACAAATCGGTGCATTTGACAATTCAATTACACCCTAAACCCACTCTATGTGCTGACTGTGCAGTTGCAACTATTGCAGATTCGGTTTGCTCATCTCTGTGCGTGTAAATATAGCCTGTGTGAAAGGGGAACGTTGAGTCATTTCCTAGCAAAGTTTCATGGGGCATGCTTGTTTTTTTTTCACTCCAGATCTGGCAGCAGGTTGTCAGGCAGTGGGGGTGGGATGTGCACATCAGGAGAGGAGAGCTCTGTGGAGTTGAGTTGTGCTCAGCTGGATACTGACGAGCAGCAAAGCTCAGAGGAGTGGCTGGTAAGATCAAAAGCACCACAGCTGAAACTCCAAATCCCCAAAACAAACTTTGAACATACTCAGAGTATGATGATTTAGGTGCCATAAGGAGGGAACTTGCGCTCAGTCATACACAACAGTCTTCTATTGGCTGTTACATTATGATTAGGGTTGGCTACCGTTTGGATTTTTTACGATTCCGGTGCCGAACCGGTACTTTTAAAACGATTCCGATTCCTAAACCGATTCTTGAAAAACTGAAACATGATATAAAAAAAAAAGGCATTTACGTCCGTTTTTAATTTAATTTATACTGTTTATTGATCCCCAGTGGGAAATTACAATTTACACTCCGTTTGTTAGAAATCACTACACACAGGCCTGAAATACACACAGACATGCTCAGGACCTATTCATGCACAAATGGAGAGATGTCAGAGTGAGTGGGCTGCCAGTGCTGGACCAGCGCCCTGAGTGGTTGGGGGGGTACGGTGCCATGCTCAAGAGCACCTGGCACTGCCCAGGAGGTGAACTGGCATCTCTCCAGCTACCAATCCATGCTCTGTACTTTGGTCCGTACTGGGACTTGAACCAGCGACCCTCTGGTTCCCAACCCAAGTCCCTACGGACTGAGCTGAGCCCAGAGGGAAAATATGGCATTTTAAAAGTAGCCTACATTTACGGTAGCTAGCTAAAGGTAGACTACAGAGAAAGGGGGATATTTTTACGTCCGCTTCGGAGCGACCGAGGGAAAATATTTCAGTCGACACATTAAGTGGAACCGAAATGAGGAACCGAAAGTTGCGTTCTAATCCGGTCCGATTCCTACCGGTAGCGTAGAAACCGGTTCCATAGTGGAACCAGATTTCGGTACCCAACCCTAATTATGATGCCATGTCTCCAACATAGCGGCCACATTATCATTTTATCACTTCAACCGCTAAATGTTGTTGAAGGTATGAACATTAACATTTCAGTGAAAGCTACCTCGGTGTTATTTGTGCTTCAGAAGAGGGAATAGGAGTATAGAGTGGAAAAAATGGGTTGCAGAATAATCAATACACTTTCCCGGACAGTCATATTGTGTGAGTTAAAAAGCCTAGATGCATCTCTGAGAGTCTACACAGATACTTGTCTCCACTCTGCTCCGAGTTGTTGCTACTCTGATTGCAGTGCTCTGTACCACTTCACTTTGATTGGAGAAGGAATGGGTTGCTACTCAACCAGACTAGCCAAATCAACCGTCTCCACAGCACAAATATCCCCTTCTTCGCTGCTTTGCTTTTCTTATGCACTCCAGCACCCACACAGACCCTGATTAAAACAATTGATTTTTTTTTTAAAGAGGCTTCACAGCCATGCATCACTACGATACAGCCGTCAACGTCTAAATTCAATTAAGGGACTGACATTGGAAGAGCAAATATCAGAGTTTTGGACATTATGCTGCATTCACTTGCTCCTCGGATGGTCCCATTTCCGGAGTTGGGAAGTTATTCTTCTGACTTCAATGTGTTCATGAGCTTTAAGTTGTAATGTGGGAAAAAAAACATGGACGCTACAAAGAAGATGTGTTGTATTCTATTGCTCAGAGTGTTTAAACAACACATTGATAGCTGTTTCAAGTATTTATTTCCAGTTTGAAGCTTTATTTTAGTGATTTTATCCCAGACCTATTGCTGCACCAGTACATTCCCTAAAACCATTAAAATATAGCTTTACTTGACCACTAACCTTTCCATCTATTCTTGGTCACTCTACGTGGACAGCAACCAACAGTTACAACCTAATACCATATTACAAATTATATGTCCGCAAGAATTTGATATGCAATATGTGAATTAATAAAAGGTTTCTTGCCATGCACCCAACATTTGCTTTTGTCTACCATGTTACTGTGTAATATGACGCCAACTCGGAAAGTCATGTACTGAAGAGTTCGCCAACTTTCCGTGTTGTTGTTCCGACTTGAGGGGGCACTCGCCTGAATTAGTCGGGGAATCATTTTTTTTGACAACACTATTTCACAATTTAACTTGTTAGTTTGTTTATAAAGATCCCCATTAGCTTCTGTCTGTCTTAAACAGGAGCTGCTCTATCTGGGGTCTCTATTATTTCATAAGAATATTATGTTAACTGGATTACATACATACATTCATACTCACAATAAATTATTGCACATTCTTTATTTAGCTTTTGAAATTTTAAGCAAATTTAAGGCTCAGTACATAATTGATTTATCGATAAATGTGTTATATTCTCATCCTTGTGTCCATAGAAAGTGATACATATAGCACATACTAAACTCTAAAACATGCCAATGTGTCAAAAATATTCACTTTACAGATGTGTATAATATGTACAGACTTGTAGATTTTCTCAATTCCATTATATGCCCTCTGTCCTCCAGCAGCCTCAGACACCCTGGGACCCACGAGTATTTCCTTTGGGTGAGGACGAGGAAGACGCCCTGCTCTCTGATAACCTAGAACAAGTCCCATTAGGGTGGTTAGAGTGTAGCTCTGCCTCCTCCACATCAAAGAACTCCAACTCCCATCTCTCCCCAGCTCAGTCCTCTGGTGCTACACTCCCGTCTGGTGGACAAAGCCAGAGCTGCACACCCAATGGCAGCTGAGAGAGCAGTGCCTTACTTTTACATGTAAGTTCGGAAATACTGAGAATTGCCTGTTAGATAGTTTGTTCATATGCATTCTAAGTTTGTTTGTGTGTGCCAGAGCTTTTTGCTGAATTATTATACTGTTTGTTTTACACAAATTCTCAATGTGATCATTCATTTGGTTTTTACTAGCCTCCAAACAGTAAAGTAGGTTCATCTTTGCCTCACATACCGAAACCTAACTGATGTACAACAAACAGGCATGACCCCACTTAACACTTCATTCTGTTTTATTAAAAATGAAACCCGTCAGTCATGCGCAAACGTGATCATTTATCATTGCTTAAACGGACATGTATTACACATCAACTGGAGATGTTTTCAGTGATATCCATTATTTGGTCTCACTTGCAAACACTTTGTGAAAATGTGAACCTCTGGCACTCGAGGGGTGGAGGCAGAGCAGAACGCAGGGCAGGGCCTTGTTGAATATTCACTGATTTCATGCAAATATCACCAGTTAACATGATCACCAGCTAAACTGGCACACCGGCAGTTAGACGAGTGCTTAGGGCCGTCTACAAATTACAACACCGAAAAGAGATGCAAAAAAAAATTTATTAATTAAACTTTTTTTTTTTAAGTAAGTGCTGTAGTATAACTAGCAGGAGACAAGTTATAATTGAGGTAAGTTTGGAGACATTACCTTATTTAATCATTAAATTAATAAATATTTTTGTTGCAACTCTTTTCGGTGTTGTAATTTGTAGACGGCCCTAAGCACTCCTCTAACTGCCGGCAGCAGCAACAACAACAACAACAGCAGCAGAGAGCAGAAGCCAGCAGGCAAGTGTTATTTACATAAACTTCTGGTGTACTTACAAACTTTCCAATCCATCGTTTTATGAGTAAATAAACTATTTGTACTAGTGTAGAAGTTTGGTATCATTTCGGGCATTATTAGTGGGGTAACTTACGAGATACAAGCCTGGATCCATTAGCCCCTGCGCTAAACTATTCAGCTGATAACGCTACTGTACGCTAACTCTCCCAATGTTCGACCCAGGTGAAAAAAGCTTCTGGGGGGGTGTTTGGCTCGAGGTCATGGTGCAAAGGACCCTAGGGTGAAATTACTCCGAACCATCACTTTAATCAAACATTGAGAGTCAACATACAGGAGTATTTTTGACGGTTACTCAACTCGTTATATTTGTCAATTAAATTAATGATTACTTGTTTTACTTTCTCTCCAGAACTCCACATGCCTGGGACAAGGAGGAGAAAATGTGCCATGGGAACCTTAAATGGGATACTTAATACATTCCAGAACAGTAATTTGATGTTATTTACATAATACTTTAAAAAAAAAAAAGTTTTGTAAGTATATTTTGTGAGTATTGTAGCATGTCACAATAGTTTGTTTTGACTACTGTAGCTTCAGGTTTTAATATACAAGAGGTAACTGTATGTAAAGAAATATGTACCAGCACAACTCCGCTGTAGTCTCAGGTTCGTATACTGTTTGTAGTTGTCACTTACTATTTATTTCCA